>NC_058080.1:415458746-415753746 GCF_014858855.1 Bufo gargarizans | reverse complement strand
GGGATCCTCTTCTTTGTTCTTCTTGAAGGACCAGCAAAAGGACCTTCGCTGATGTGGAAGGTCCTTCTATCTTTATTCAGCAGGACCTGCGCTGACATCACCGCGCTCACCACATGGTGAGCGCAGTGACGTCAGCGAAGGTCCTTTAAGAAGAAGAAAGAAGAGGATCCTGGCTGCGCGATCAAGTGGATGAGGTGAGTTATGTTTTTAGTATTTTTTAACCCTCAATTGACATTATATTTAGCATTCTGCATTAAAGAATGCTATTATTTTCCATTATAACCATGTTATAATGGAAAATAATAAAGTTAATGGGGTCCCGAGTCATACATCCCTCATCTCCTTAGCAACCAAGCGTGAAAAAAATCTGCACCGCATGTGCACTTGCTTGCGATTTTCACGCAGCCCCATTGATTTCTATGGGGCCTGCGTTGTGTAAAAAAAAACGCTGAATATAGCTGCGAACATGCTGCGATTTTCACGCAACTCACAAGTGATGCGTGAAAATCACCGCTCATGTGCACAGCCTCATAGAAATTAATGGGTCCGGATTCAGTCCGGGTGCAATGCGTTCACCTCATGCATAGCACCCGCACGGAATACTCGCCCGTGTGAAAGAGGCCTAACAGTACATTGATCAGAGCAATGTCTTGCTTCTCTGTGTCCATCATACGACTAGAGAAGATTTTTCTCCCTGAAAGTAAACAATGAAGGTTCCTATTTAATAAAAGAAAGCAGAGTTCTTGAAATCTGTAGGAACTGTCATGGAAATTATATAACTATTCATTATACAAAGAATAACAGTTTGAAAGCCATAGAACATGTAGGGTAGATGCAACTGAACCAGTGTGCCAGATAGCGCACTGACAAAAAAATAAGTCATCTGAATCAGTCCTTAAGGCCGCATGCACACAAATGTATTTTCCTTCTGTGTCCATTCTGGTTTTTTTTTTGTTTTGTTTTTTGCGGACCGTATACGGAACCATTCATTTCAAAGTTACTCCGTGTGCATTCCGTTTTGCAAAAAATCAGAACATGTCCTATTATCGTCCGCATTACGGACAATGATAGGACTGTTCTATTATGGGCCAGCTGTTCCGTTCCGCAAAATACAGAATGCACACAGACGTTATCCGCATTTTTTGATGACAGCAAAATACATGGTCGTGTGCATGAGGCCTAAAGGCTATGTACACCTTTAAAGGGCAATTTTTTTAATTATTGCACTGTATTTAATTTAATCTAAAATCATTTTTCAAATTGGTCTTTATCTTTTTTTGTGAACAGAGCCGAGATGCTCTAGTAGCAGCCTGTGGATTTTCTTTCTTTTCCATCAGTTGGGGAGCTGACTGGCTCCTTATTTCTGCTTTCTGACATTATAAAACAAACACTCATTATAGCTCAGTTCTTATCTTAATAAGAATGCGGCTTAAAAGGGTTTCTGTCATCAGAAAAATGGTTATGTAGCTGGCTGACACTAGCGATGTGCTAATGTCAGCAGAACATAACTGTATGACTTACAACATGACTCCCTGCCTGCCGCCGTTCGCGCTAAATAATGACTTTTATAATATGAAAATAAGCCTCTACTGTTTGCCAATCGCCTCTCACTGACGTCCTTGTAAAGGCAATTGGCAGCCTCAGTCTCCTGCCCTACAAACCCTGCACAGTCCATTTTAGTATTAGGCGCAGTGAGCGAAGGATGGCAGCAGGAGAGCGCCCTTCACTAACTGCGCTGAATACTAAAATGGACGGTGCGGGATTTGCGGGGCACGGAGGAGACTGAGGATGTCAATCACCTTTACAAGGGCGTGGCAAACAGTGAGAGGACGGAGCCTCTAGGTGCTGCAGCGACACCCCAGTAGCACCTAGAGGCTCATTTGCAGATTATAAAAGTCATTATTTAGCGATAACGGCGGCAGGCAGGGAGTTGTAAGTCATACAGTTATGTTCTGCTGACATTAGCACATCGCTAGTGTCAGCCAGCTACATAACCATTTTTCTCATGACAGAAACACTTTTAGTAGTTTAGATGACTGGCACAAAGTGAAAATAAAAGTACCAGTTACACAATTTGAAAAACAGTTAAACCTTTGTGACAGAATGGCTCAATATTTTTTTATAAAAACTAATTGAAAATAAGATTTTTAGCCAAAAATGAGTAAAATTCAATCATAACAAAAATTGCCTTCGAAGTTGTACAATTAAGGTAGGTTGTGATGCAATGTATAAATATTATATAGTCACAGCCATATAACATAAGCATATATGTGAGCTTCAGCACATCTAAAATGACCTTTCCAACCCTACACAAACATCAATATATCATTTCAGTCCCAGCAACTGCTATAGAAAATCAATGAATGGACAGCTCAGAAATGCGCAGAGGCGAACGGTCACACTGGAAAGTAAGTAAGTGTTACATATTCATGTCACCTGTATAATATACACATACACTGTGAACTGCAAATACTCTTTCTGGCTCATTTGTGTAGATCTATCAAGTATTTCCAGGAAAAAAGTACAACTTGTAAATACGACCTGAAGTGTACATGTGATGGTCAACGTTAATCCTTCATGGATCTTGAAAAATACAACAGTATAAGAGGATCTGTCACTGAGGCGCAACCTGATGTTCCCTTAAAGGTTCCAACTCGCAACGCTCTTCATGACCCTGATGAGTTTCGGACCTCTAGTCCATTTAAGTATGGCTAATACATTTTAAAATGACCTTTACAGTGGTACAAACATCATTGCGAGAGAGGAATACTTTATTATGTAACCCATCATTACCCTCTAGAAACTGTGGGCTAGCTTGGACGGATGCATAGGTTACAGTTCGGTCCCTACACCTAGCTGAGGCCTGTCACATTACAACAGCAGAGCTACAAGTGAGAAGACACAATAACATATGGGCTTTATGAGGAAGTCTCATGTTACACATGCATATTTCACTTAGAGAATATATATATATATATATATATATATATATATATATAATACATACACAGGGAGATGGACGCTGGGTTCCAGATAAAAGGGTAATTGGCAAGCGAGACATCGGTCCTGCCCCTTGCTGGGTACTGGCACTAGGAATTCTAAGCGCTCGTTCAAACGACCATAGGCCGTCCATGCTGGGGATCACAAATTGAGGTCCGCAATGCACGGTCACCAGCCGTATAGTGGCATGGAACTTTTGACTTGACTGGCTCATGCAATCCACAATATACAGCAAAAGATAGGACATGTCCTATCTTTTGCGGTGCAGAGGCGTGGACCCAAGAGACCACAGAAGGGCTTCGTAGTGCTTCCGTTCCAGTGTCTCTGCTCCGCATCTTGCCAATTGTGAACCCATTCAAGTCAACAGGTCCACATCTGTAATATGGGATTCACGCATCTGATGCCCTTATATTGCAAACCTGCTGTTTGTAGGCCGCAATATGGGCTTGGACGGACTATGGTTGCATGAATGAGCCCTAAAGCAGAAACTGTACTCATAAGGCCGGTATTTTCTATGTAATTTCTGTTACTAGAAATGATGAAGGATCTGCAATGACATCATCGTGCCATGACCATGAATGTGTAGTTCCTACAACCAGGGAGTAGTTCTGCAGGAGATTATAGATTACAAGTGACCTGCTGAGGAGGTAAGAAGGGGACCTAGCATCACTAATGGTTCTACCACTTTGGAAAGGGTTTGAATGCGGTAAGTGGTGCCTCCCATCGGGAAGGGTAATTTGAGGGAGAATACTACAGCCAGTAAGGGAAGGTGGAAAGGGAATGAATTCTGCTGCCAGGGGAGGAGGGATGTGAAGAATGCTACTGCCAGATGGGTAGAGGTTGGAAGGGGAAGAAAGTAGCCGTCGTTAACAGAAAGGGTTGTCAGGAGGACAATGCTGCTGTCAGTGAAGGAGGGTTGGGAAAGGGAACAATGCTGCTAACAGTGTTGCTTGCTGTATTGTGGTATTTGTATGGTTCTTCTGGGGAGGTACACTGCTCTGCAAAGTGGTATGTAATGCTATTAGGGAGGTACTTTGTGCAACTAGGAAACATTGTGTGTACAACATGGTGGTATTTGACTAGCACTGCTGGTGGTAATATGGGCAATACACATGGCCTCTTCAGTGAGGCCCAAGAAGGAAATAAATAAAAATAAAAATCTAGTGATCTGCGTTGGTCCAGGAGATGTGGCCGACACATGGACCATCTTTCCTGGACCAAGCACGGTTGTGTGAAGGATTTATCGTTTCAGCTGACATAAAATTAATAAATGTGCAATGACTGGAATAAACTTCACAAACACCGTACTACAAAAGTAGCAAAAATAACATTATTCAAGAACAAGCAAGTAACTGCGCGGTGCAGCTAATACCTTGAGCGCCATATGGTGCACCGCAGTTACTAAGGCAGAATTTAGCAGGTTTTGTCACCTCTCTGGGTTGCTAGGGGAGACAGTTTGCTATTTTTGTCACCAAAAGAGTCATCCATACAGAGACAGGCGTTGTGGTGTCAAATATAATTAACATTTTCAATACAATAGATGGGAAAAGGTTACTAGCCGAAGATGTCAGCGCCGCAAGCAGCAGAGGAAATCTCCCTTCTGCCATGGAGTAAAATGGCTATTTTCTAATGACAGAAGGCACAGCAGTAAGAGCGCGTCCTTTTCTGCAGCTACCCAATCCTGCAACCTGTTTAATAATGCAGTGGTTATCAGATAGCTCTGCATGGAGCCGAGGAGGTCACCTCTGCCGTGCAATGACTGACTGCAGCCTCCAAGACAAAAATCTCCTGAACATCCGGGCTTTACAGCCTCCGGTAATCCCCCGTGGCCGGGGCTACTTACTACGCCTTAATCTCACTCTATCAACACTGGGGATATAGCATATAACCGAGATGAAGCCATATTGGTTGGGTTCTGCAGACCACGGGTATGTGGGTGACATTTGAATTTTGATATATTATTGACACATTCTCATAGTAAAATCCTACAGGTTCCTCTTTCTGTAATAGTCTGTTGATGGGAATTCCTTACGTTATAATGAACCAAGTGTTGCATCATATTACGCCAAGGGGGGGTCGCCGTCTGGCACAAATCCCATATTTACCTGACCAACCAATGATGATGATGATCACCAAATGGCCACAATCTCCGTGTCATTCCAGAAACTGGCTGGATACTAGTAACGTAAATAATTCACATCTACGGCAGATCCGTATTTCTCTCATCATGGATCCAACCGGATTGCACTGTACAGAGGGGCACAAGACTAGACAATGTATCCACCAGGGATATAGGAATATATCTATTGTTCTGATATATATATAAATAAATAATGGAAGCTACTGCTGATCCTAGGCTAAAGATAGCCTGGTGATTTCCGATGGAGTTAACCATGTCCTCTCCAGGGGGATTGCATTACATAATGCAGTGACTGATCCATATGCTTAGATGCTTAGACCCTGGGGGATCCAGGAGAGCACACAGCATCAGGATCGCCGGGAGATCAGATGACATTCAGTGCACATTGAATGACAAGCAGCATGGAGATCTGGTGATGGAGCCTCATCTGCCAGTGCTTACCTGTGTGGCTTTGTGGAACTGCTTCTTCAGCCCCGCTACAGACATGATGGAGGATGAGCAGACCCTGAATGCTGGGGAGCAGCGCTAGGTGATCACTTGATGATGATGGCGGCGGCTGCTGCTATGCAGGACTGCGGGGGAATTCTAGTCTCCAGCCGTCGCTTCGCTGTAATCCTGTGTTATCAGCTGCATGCCTTAATGCAGGGACACCCTGACGTCACGCATCGCTAACCCCGCCCCTTTAAGGGAGCAAGCGCTCATTTCCTGCCCTCAGAGCTGGCGGTCTATCCTCCTGTGACGTGGGCTTCTGTCAGGACAATGTCGTCCTTTGACTGCTAGTCAGTGTCACTACTCTTCTGCCTGGAAAGAGCTCTGTACAGGCGGGCGTTTTAGCCTTTTTGCTACTGGGGGTGAAGTAAAATGGCCCCGAAGTCAGCTCTTGTTAATTATGCCTCCCCCCCCCTCCTTGCAGTTTCCTGGAGCTAACTTCACCTCATGGAGAGTGCACAGAGTGCCTGATCTAAGTGCTTATGCACACAGCAGTGCGGTATGCACCGACCATTGCACAGCCACATGTGAGGCGTTTGCTACATATCAGCCAGTATTCCACAGAGGCAAAATGGCGCAATGACCGTGGCTGTGTTTCATCCTCTGCATTGCAAAGGGTGAAATTTGTGGCAGATATTGACAAAGTAAATGGACATGTTGTGGGTAAAAATCCATACCGCACGTCAAGGTGTGTGCAGTGTGCGGATGAGATTTGTGAAAATGTCCCCCTTCACTGGCGCTGTAAATGCTGCACGTTTACCACCGGCAATTCCGCTGCTGTAGGTACTGCTTGCCGCCGTCTCTGTCAGGGCTGTCAGACTTTACAGTAGGATCCAGGGGCGTACATAGCAAAACTCAGTATCCCCCGCCGCACAAATATAAAATACAACATCTGTAACAAATTCTATCTATATTCTGAATCCAACCCCTCCCCCAGCTCTGCTGTTAAAGACATCTGTGAATGGACATTACATACAGCGCACATACCTCTTACATCCAGTAATGTCTCCTCTAATGTAGACGTTCTCTTTTGTCATCTTCTCCATTCTGACTAGACCGCCATGACAAACTATTTCAGCAGTGTCTCGTCTCTGCAGAGTTTGACAAAAACATCTTAGATGCCTCTCTTTTCTATCATTATCCTCCTTCTCCTGGTGCCCCAACATTGTCATCCTGCTGCTACCCCAATACTGTGCCTGCTGTGTTCCTCAGTGCCCCCAAATACTATACTGCAGCACTAACAGTGCCCTACAGATAGTTGACCCTATAGTGCTCGCAGACCGCCTCCAGTAGTAACTGTGCCTCCTACAGTACCCCAGATAGCAACCCCATTAGTAGCAACTCCCTCCATATTGTGGTCAATAATAATGCCCCTAAAGTACCCACATTATTAATAATTCCCCCATACGGCCAGTAGTAGAAATATATGCCCCTACATTGCCCCAACAGTAGAAAGGTTCCTCTACAAGGCACCCCTATAGAACTCACAGTAGTAATAAAGCCCCCCATAGTGCCTCAGTATTTATAGAGCCCCTCTGCAGTGTCCACGGTAGTTATAATGACCCCCTGTATTATAGTACCCCTGTAGTGCCACTACATATAATGCATCCCCTGCAGTGCCCATATGTGTAATGTCCCCTGTACCGATAGTATGTAAAATGCTGTCACACACCTCCTCATAGTATAATGCACCTACTGTATTCATAGTATATAGAATGGCCCCCTCTGTAGTATATAGAATTCCCACGCTCCCCGTAATATATACAATGGCCCCCTCTATAGTATATATAATGCACCCCCTCTACCCTTAGTATATACTATGGCTCCATCTTTAGTATATATAATCACAGTCTGCTTAAACTAATAACACACAAAGAATTAAATGTTACCATGTTTTTATTGAACACACCATGTAAACATTCATAGTGCAGGTGGAAAAAGTATGTGAACCCCTAGACTAATGACATCTCCAAGAGCTAACTGGAGTGAGGTGTCAGCCAACTGGAGTCCAATCAATGAGATGAGATTGGAGGTGTTGGTTACAGCTGCCCTGCCCTATAATAAACATACACCAGTTCTGGGTTTGCTTTTCACAAGAAGCATTGCCTGATGTGAATGATGCCTCACACAAAAGCGCTCTCAGAAGACCTACAATTAAGAATTGTTGACTTAAATAAAGCTGGAAAGGGTTATAAGAGTATCTCCAAAAGCCTTGATGTTCATCAGTCCACGGTAAGACAAATTGTCTATAAATGGAGAAAGTTCAGCACTGCTGCTACTCTCCCTAGGAGTGGCCGTCCTGTAAAGATGACTGCAAGAGCACAGCGCAGACTGCTCAATGAGGTGAAGAAGAATCCTAGAGTGTCAGCTAAAGACTTACATATGCTAACATCCCTGTTAGCGAATCTACGATACGTAAAACACTAAACAAGAATGGATTTCATGGGAGGATACCCCAAAAAAAACATTGCTGCACTTTTACAGTTTGCACAAGAGCACCTGGATGATCCACAGCAGTACCGGCAATTATTCTGTGGACAGATGAAACCGAAGTTGAGTTGTTTGGAAGAAACACACAACACTATGTGTGGAGTAAAAGAGGCACAGCACACCACCATCAAAACCTCATCCCAACTGTGAAGTATGGTGGTGGGGGCATCATGGTTTGGGGCTGCTTTGCTGCGTCAGGGCCTGGACGGATTGCTATCGTCAAAGGAAAAATGAATTCCCAAGTTTATCAAGACATTTTGCAGGAGAACTTAAGACCATCTGTCCACCAGCTGAAGCTCAACAGAAGATGGGTGTTGCAAAAGGACAACGACCCAAAGCATAGAAGTTAATCAACAACAGAATGGCTTAAACAGAAGAAAATACGCCTTCTGGAGTGGCCCAGTCAGAGACCTGACCTCAACCCGATTGAGATGCTGTGGCATGACCTCAAGAAAGCGAACTGAAACAGTTCTGTAAAGAGGAATGGTCAAGAATTACTCCTAACCGTTGTGCACGTCTGATCTGCAACTACAGGAAACGTTTGGTTGAATTATTGCTGACAAAGGAGGTTCAACCAGTTATTAAATCGAAGGGTTCACATACTTTTTCCACCTGCACTGTGAATGTATACATGATGTGTTCAATAAAAACATGGTAACATTTAATTATTTGTGTGTTATTAGTTTAGGCAGACTGTGATTGTCTATTGTTGTGACTTAGATGAAGATCAGATCACATTTTATGACCAATTTGTGCAGAAATCCATATAATTCCAAAGGGTTCACATACTTTTTCTTGCAACTGTATATATATTGTGGAAGAGTGCTCGTGGTAGGCTACGGTAGCGGCGGCAGTATTGAGGCAATCATAGACAGTCTTTGTGATACACCGTGACTTTATTCACACCAAAAGCATAACAGGCAATGTGCAGACCACACAGGGGCGTATTCACATAGAGCATAGAACAAAAAGTCCTTTCATAGCAAACAAACAGCAGGTTTGAGTCACCTTGTTTCTGAACGGACCACACTGGTCCTGCAGGCTTCTAGGCTACCTGCCTTTGTCTCCCTCAAGCCGGAAGCCCTTCAGCCCTTCTGGCTATACTTCAGTTTGCTGCGCCCAGTCTCTCCTTGACCAGCATCGACTCTGTCTGTCAAAATCTCCAGCACAGCAAGACACATCTTCAGCAGGCTGGGTTCTTCAAAGGCCCAGCTCCACCAAAAACCTGGGTAAAGTAAGAACCGGCCCGGACATTCGCCACTGTAACCGCAATGATCCAGTTCTTACTCCACCAAGGCCAGGACCTCTGGTGGCACGTATCGTCCGTCCATTATTATCCCGGGGACTCTCCTACAATATATTAAGAAAAAATGGCAGCACTGGCAATGGGCAGGTCCAATGCCCTATGGGAATAAGCAATTACCCACTAAAATACAAAAAAGGGCAGTACTCCATAGTAAAAATGAAAAACTTTTTATTCACCCACGTGGTACAGCAACGTTTCAGCTCAGCATAGAGCCTTTCTCAAGCTTGAGCTGAAATGTTGCTGTACCACATGGGTGAATAAAAGGTTTTTCATTTTTACTATGGAGTGCTTCTCTTTTTTGTATTATATATTACTAATACAGAGGGGTGCATTATACATATACTACATACACACGCTGCTGATGCTTTTATGTAGAACAATGTGCATCCTCCAACCCTGCTTAGTTTGTCCCAAGCATGGGGGCTGCCTGGGGCACACTGTCCTCTATATAATAAGCATCAGCAGCAAGCAGAGTTCATGGGGGCCCCCCATTAACTCTTCTTACTGCTGCCTCAGGCAGAATATTTTAGTCCAACCAGCTCATCATAGCTCAACAAGCGATCATATTTAATGGCAACAATCCTGGTGGTCACAAAAGTCATAGGCTACTTTCACACTTGCGGCAGTGTGATCCGGCGGGCAGTTCCGTCGTCGGAACTGGCCGCCGGATCCGCCGATGTGCTGCTGACTGAAAGCATTTGTGAGACGGATCCGGATCCGTCTCACAAATGCATTGCAAGGACGGATCCGTCTCTCCGCTTCTCATTTTTACCGATCTGCGCATGCGCATGCCGGAACGCCGGATCCGGCATTCCGGTATTCTGAATGCCGGATCCGGCACTAATACATTCCTATGGGAAAAAATGCCGGATCCGGCGTTCAGGCATGTCTTCAGTTTTTTTCGCCGAAGAGAAAACCGTAGCATGCTACGGTTTTCTCTTTTGCCTGATCAGTCAAAACGACTGAACTGAAGACATCCTGATGCAAACTGAACGGATTACTCTCCATTCAGAATGCATGGGGATAAAACTGATCAGTTCTTTTCCGGTATAGAGCCCCTGTGACGGAACTCTATGCCGGAAAAGAAAAACGCTAGTGTGAAAGTACCCATACATGTGCGGCAACGTACATGTGGTTACAGAGATATCAGCCTGGGAAAAGAGATACTCATGCAGCAGGTAGTGATAGAAATGGCAGTGGCTATTTTGAGGTTTATAGCTTACATACTAGGACATGACCTACTATTTAAGATACAGTAGTGGCATTAATGTGGTGTCATTTTAAGTTCATTACATCAATACAGCACCAGAACCAAGCCCAGTACATAAATACAACACCAGAACCAAACCCAGTATATACTGTGCCAGAACCGGTCTAATAACATAAATACAGCACCAGAACCAAGCCCAGTACATAAATATAGCACAGGAACCAAGTCCAGTACATAAAAACAACACCAGAACAAACCCCAGTACATGAATACAACACCAGAACCAAACCCAGTATATACTGTGCCATAACCAGTCTAATAACATAAATACAGTACCGGAACCAAGCCCAGTACATAAATACAACACTAGAACCAAACCCAGTATATACTGTGCCAGAACCAGTCTGATAACATAAATACAGCACCTGAACCAAGCCCAGTACATAAATGCAGCACCAGAACCAAACCCAGTATATACTTTGCCAGAACCAGTCTAATAACATAAATGCAGCACCTGAACCAAGCCCAGTACAAAAATGCAGCACCAGAACTAAACCCAGTATATACTGTGCCAGAACCAGTCTAATACCATAAATACAGCACCAAAACCAAGTTTAACGCATATATAGAACAGCAAAAGCAAACACAATACAGTTATAGAGCACGAGAACCAAGCACAGTATGCACACTTGGTCTAATTAAGTGACTTGTTACATGTGTACTTGGCAGCTGAAGGCATCTGTGTTGGTCCCATATTCATATGGGCCTGCATTAATTAGAACATTTTTAATGTATGCAACTGAGCCTCTAGGAGCAATGGGAGTGTTGCTGTTACACCTAGAGCCTCAGCTCTCTCTACAACTGCTGCGCCCTCACCACTTTGATTGACCGGACCATGCAGTGTAAACATGATAACACCTGACCCTGACTTCTCCTAAAGTCAATTAAGGTGCAGAGGGCGTGACAGCTGCAGAGAGAGCTGAGCCTCTAGGTGTAATGGTAACACCCAATTGCGCCTAGTGGCTCATTTGCATATATTAAAACGCCATCTAGGTCATTCTGACCTAGCTTTTAGAAGATGTTGGAAGCAATAGTTACATGAGGGCACACACACATAGCAAACCGGCTCTGGACAGTCCAGACAGACCACCAGTAGGGAGGATCGTATGATCCATCGATAAGTATCAGAAGCTCCCACGGTTACATTGTCCACCATCCAGACACAGCTCACACCTTCATTACACTCCCCTGTCTCTGCCCAGACTATTTCCAGGTCCTTAGCAGAAGGAAATTTTGTGCCACAATGCCCATTATACATTGACAAGCAAAAGGGTAGCATACTTTGAACTTTTGACTTTCAGGCTCCATATCTCTCCATCCACTACAGCTTCGAATGGAAGACTACCATAACTTTATAGACAATCATCTTTGCTATCTCATACATAAATTGGACTTGCAACTATTTAGCATATTATTAGTTATGCAGATTGCTGTCATGTAACTGCATTGTTACTGTTTTGCTCCTGGTGGTGGAACAATCTTTTTCTTCTTGTATACTACAAATTACAATCTGTTCTCACATTCCCTAATAGCTCATTGTGTCGTTAGGTTGATTCCCAAGCGAAAGGTCACTGGTTCAAATCCAGGAGCAGCCATGAAGAACATTTCCCAATAAAAGAGAAACAGCATCAGCCAGCTGATTTTGGTATTTCAGCCAAGAAAATTGCCAAACTGCATCATGTAAGTGCCATGACAGTTAGAAGAATATAAAATGAAGTCCATCCATTCTTTCCAAAGCCAAGAGGTAGCTTTGTCTTCGTCCAGGCAAAATGTCTGCTCATCACAAGGTCTGTCAGTTCTGGCGTGACAAACAGTGGAGTGGAGGTGGCTTGTATGCTTTACAGACGTCAATGCAAGCACCGTGCAACGGGCATTACATAAGTCTGGAATTGTCACGGCCTATGGTGTGCGTAGTGACATTTTCCTTCACTTGGTTGCCCGTGACTACGTTTGGTGTTGTATGCATGTGGTGGCAGTGTCTCGGCCTTCTGGCTGATCCCCAGGACATGGTTGCCACGCATTCCGTTGCCCACGGCAATAGGTGAAGTGTGTGTACTTCCCCTTTATGTGGCCGTCTTCCCTTGTCTTGTGTTGGAAGGGTTAACTTCCTTCCTAGTGTGTGTGCACTGGGTGTGTCTGTGTGTGGGTGTGGCTACATGGGCTATAAAGCCTCAGTTTAGATCAGTAGTCAGAGGGGTACTTCAGCCATGGTTAGCTGGAGTCAGCCGCCTGTGTTATGCTATCTGCCAGTGGGGGCCACCCTTGTGGTCATAGGTTCATGTATGGTGTTGTGAAGATGTTGCTTTGGTCTCTTTATTTATTGCAGCGTATGGTTTCCTGGGTGGGTTCCCCTGTGATGTGTGGTGTGTACTGTGTCCCTTGTGTTGTTGTGGACAGCAGCACTTGTACATGGGTTCCAGGCTGTGTGTCTGTGGCAGGTAGGTGTGGTTCTAGTTTCACTTACCTGCCATTGCCATATGTCTGTTTATGTTTCCCGTTTCTTTATAGCTTGGCCAGTGAGACTCCTGTTCGTCCGTATCCAGGAGGAACAGGTAGTCTTACCCTGCTCCTAGTCCAGGGCCACCCTGAGGGCTAGCAGGAATATCAGGTTCCGGAGTATGAGCCCTCCTACCATCAGGGTCGGCTCATACGGCTAGGAGACAGGATCAGAATTAGGGATTGATAGGAGGTGACCTGCTCCCTGTCCTGGCCTTGCATCGACCATCCATCCTCAGCCGTGACAGGAATGGTGGCCTGAAAAAGGTGAAGAAGCCTCGACTTCAATTTGGTCATAAGAAGTGTCGGCTCGAGTCTGAAAATAGTATGAACAGTGTACAGTAGAAGATTGGAAACGGGTGATTTGGAGTGATGAGACGACAGTCAATATACTGTGCTCTAAAGGGTGCAAATGGGTCCGGAGGGAAAAAAAGGCTAATGGATCGATAAATTGAAGGAACTGTCAAGTTCGTTGGAGGAAGCCTGATGATATGGGGTTGTTTCATTGCCAAAGCTGTTGGATACTTGTCCAGGATTGATGGTGGTCTCAATACTGAGCTATATGTGAGAATCCTACAAGACGAGTTACATCGCACAATCGGTTACTATGGGGATGAAATAGTGTTCCAGCAGGACAACGACTCGAAGCATATGTTGAGATTAGTGAAGAAATGGTTCAATGACAATGAAGTAGAGGTGCTGGCTTGGCTTCCACAGTCCCCAGACCTCAAGTGTGCAGTTGCCTGCGGTCTTGTCTTGTTGTCAATCACAGGTGAGGGCTGTAGTATGTTGCCTCACCTGTGGTTGCCGCTGGCAACATAATGTCTGTGGCAGTATAGCAGCCTGAGCTGTGCTTGGCAGCTTGCTGTAAAGTGCATGCGGTTGCATCAGGCAACCTGTCTTTGTATGTGTGCACTTTTGTTGTTTTGGTGTGCACGGGATTTATGTATGAGTACACTTCCCCTTTAAGTGGCTGTCGCCCCTTGCCTGGTGTAGGAAGGGTTAACTCCCTTCTTTGTGTGAACACTGGGTGTGTCTGTGTGTGGGTGTGGCTACATGGGCTATCTAGCCTCAGTTAAGATCAAAAGTCTGAGGGGTACTTCAGCCATGGTAAGCTGGAGTCATCCTTCTGGTCTTTTACCATCTGCCAGTGAGGGCCACCCTTGTGGTCATAAATGTTATATTTGATGTTTAGTTGATGTTGCTTTTCTTTCTATGTTTTATGCACCTATGGATCTGGGTTCCTGTGTGTATATGTATGTGTGCACGGGATCCAGTCAGCAAGGCTGTGGCAGGTAGGTTTGGAACTAGTGTAGTTCACCTGCCATATCCATATGTCTGTTTGTGTTCCCCCTTTCCTTGCAGCTTGGCCAGTGAGACTCCTGTTCCTCCATGCCTAGGAGGAACAAGTCGTCTCACCCTCCTCTTTGTTCCAGGGCAATCCTAAAGGCTAGCAGGGATTATAGGTTCCGGTGTATGAGCCCTCCCACCATCAGGGTTGGCTCATATGGTTAGGAGTCAGGGTCAGATTAGGGACGAGCAGCCACTAACATCTTCTGGCATTGCACGGCTGAGGGTTTTCCCCATCCTCAGCCGTGACATCAACCCAATCGAACACTTGTGGGTAGAGTTGAAGAAAAAGCTGTATTTGTATCCAAGTGAGTTGATAAGTATGCACCAACATTGGGAACATGTAGAAGAGACCTGGGAGCAGATTTCAGTCAAGGCATGCTTGAATCTGATCGATAGCATGCCCAGAAGAATTCAGGCAGTGTTGAAAGCCAAAGGTGGATTTAAAAAATAATAATAAAAATTTAAATGTAGAATTTTAGGAGCAAAACAGTAACATAACTAAACTAACCAAATGCAAAATATTTGCAAGTCCTATTTATGTATGATATAACCAAGATTGTCTATGAAATAATGGTAGTCTCATGTTCGAAGCTGTAGTGTAGGGATCAGCAACCTCCGGCACTGCAGCTGTTCAGAAACTGCTACTCCCAGAATGCTTCCTTCACTTGTATGGGAGTTAAAAGAACAGTCAGTATGTTTGCATGCTGGGAGTTGTAGTTTCATGGCAGCTGGAGTGCCGAAGGTTGCTGATCCCTGTTGTAGTGGATGGTAAGATATGGAGCCTGAAAGTCAAAAGTTCAAAACATTGTTACCCCTTTGCTCATCAGTGTATATCCTGCTTATGACATCCAGCCACCATTGCCTTCATTTGCAGGTGTTGTCGTAAACGAGAAGCCTCATCTGCTATGAACTGAAACCATATCGTCTTTCGCTGTTTGTGAATGAGATTTGTTCAAATTAGCCAGGGACCCTTCAGTTATTTGATCAGTCTCTGTACAGTATTAGGCCTCATGCACACGACCGTTGTGTGCATCCGTGTCCGTTGTTCCGTTTTCTGTGATTTTCTGCAGACCTATTGACTTTAAATGGGTCCGTTAAACTCGGAAAATGCACCGTTTGTCATCCGCGTCCGTGATCCGTGTTTCCTGTCCGTCAAAAAAAAATGACCTGTCCTATTTTTTTGACGGACAACGGTTCGCGGACCCATTCAAGTCAATGGGTCCGTGAAAAAACACGGAGGCACACAAGATTGTGATCCGTGTCCGTTTTTTTCCTATCATTTTCAAGGCAAACTTGACTTAGATTTTTTTTTTTCACTTTTCTGGTCTGGTGATCCTCCAAAAATCAAGGAAGACACACGGAAGAAAAAACGGACACGGATCACGGAACAACGGAACCCCGTTTTGTGGACCGTGAAAAAATACTGTCGTGTGCATGAGGCCTAAATCTGAAGTTTTGAGCGAAGCGATTTTGGATCTAGGATCAATAACTGATTGAAAAGACTGATCAAATAACTGAAGTGTGAACTCAGCCTTAGGCCTCATGCACACGACCGTTGTTTTATTCTGTGTCCGTTGCG
This sequence comes from Bufo gargarizans, assembly GCF_014858855.1. Lineage (NCBI taxonomy): Eukaryota > Metazoa > Chordata > Amphibia > Anura > Bufonidae > Bufo > Bufo gargarizans. The sequence continues at coordinate 415,737,623 of NC_058080.1, read as the reverse complement.
CCGTTTTTTGTAATTTTCTGCGGACCCAATGATTTTCAATGAGTCCTTTGAAAACTTGGCTAATGCACCGTTTGCCATCCGTGTCTGTGATCCGTGGTTCCAGTCCGTCAAAAAAATATAACCTGTCCTATTATTTTCGCGGAAAACAGTTTGCGGACCCATTCAAGTCAATGGGCCCGCTAAAAAACGCGAGGCACACAAGATTGTCATCCCCGTCCGCTTTTTTCCTATCATTTGCATGGCAAACCTGTCTTAGACTTTTTTTTACTTTCCTTTATGTCTGGTGGTCCTCTAAAAATAAAGGAAGACACACGGAAACAAAGACGGAAACGGATCACGGAACAACAGAACCCCATTTTGCGGAACGGAACACCACAACGGTCGTGTGCATGAGGCCTTAGTTGCATACAGTCATCTTGGTCAACAGTAACCATAAAGTGGCCAACGCCTTTAACATCAGGACCCCAAACAGGTGGTGTACTGCAGTCAGGGGCCCTGGCTAATAAATTAAAAGACCGCTTTCACACAGTCAGTGTTAGATCAGCGTTTTCCATCAGTTATTGTGAGCCAAAACCAAAAGTGAAGCCTCAACAGACATAAGGTATAAGGGAAAGATCTGCACCTGTTCTTTGTTTTTGACCCACACCTGGTTTTGTCTCACAATGGCCTCATGCACACGACCGTAGTTCTGGTCTGCATCCGGCCTGCAGTTTTTGCGGCTCGGATGCAGACCCATTCACTTCAATGGGGCCGCAAAAGATGCAAAAGATCTGTTGCTCCATTCCGTGGCCCCACGAAAAAAATATAACATGTCCTATTCTTGTCGGTTTTGTGGACAAAAATAGGCATTTCTACAATGGGTCGCCCATTCCGTTTCGCGAATTGCGGAGGCACACCTGCGGCTTTCGTTTTTTGTGGATCCGCTGTTTGCGGACCGCAAAAAACAGCACGATCGTGTGCATATAGCCAATCACTGATGGAAATAACTGACCAAACAACGAATGTGTGAAAGCAGCCTTAGACCTCCTTCACATATCTGTTTTTCATTGACGTGTGCTATTTTCCACGGACAGCATATGTACTTATGGATTTTAATATGTTTGTTCACACATCAGTGGTTCAGTGGAAAAATCACGGAGACATGCACAACTTTGGTTGGTGATGTGGACTAAACAAGCCCATTGAAGTCTATGGGCCCGTGAAAACCACTGACACAACACGGATGGCATATGCGTTTCTGTCAGTATTTCATGGATCATTGGTAGGAGATGCTCCGGAAATGACCACACTGAGGGTAAAAAATGGACACATGGGCGAAATATGGATCCTTCACGGACATCTTCACTGATGAAACACCAACAGATTTTCCATGGATGTCAAATGGACACCGAAATATGAATGAGGCCTAATGTCTCTTTCATGCAAGCGTTTTCCTTCAGTTTGCTTTAGTGTTTTCTGCAAATCTGTTACGTTCTCACAGTTTTTTTTGCACAGATGCAATCAGTTCTTGATATGATTTTCACAGGCATAAAGATAAACTGAAAAGCAACACTAGAACAGGGATGCTCAACCTGCGGCCCTCCAGCTGTTGCAAAACTACAACTCCCAGCATACCCGAACAGCCTACAGTTATCAGCCTACAGCAGAGCATTGTGGGAGTTGTAGTTTTACAACAGCTGGAGGGCCGCAGGTTGAGCATGCCTGCTCTAGATCCTCCAGAAACCATCAGTGAAAAACGCAGTGCAGGATTCAGTCTGGATGCTGTCTATTCCCAAAACTGATCGCATCCAGAACGAAAACTCGCTATGTGAAAGAGGCCTAATTCTCAGCTGATCTCTACTACTGCATGGGACTCACACAGTTGCATGTGTTATGTACTAAACCAGGGATGCCCAACCTGCAGCCCTCCAGTTGTTGTAAAACTACAACTCCCATCATGCCCTGCTGTAGGCTGTTAAGGCATGCTAGGAGTTGTAGTTTGGCAACAGCTGGGGAGCCGCAGGTTGAGCATCACTGTCTAAACAAATGGGCCCTATTTAATGGGCAGTAACATTCAGACATGGCCTTTTCATTTCACAGGCTCCTCTTAGCTTACTGTCCCTCTTCCTTTAGTTTTTGGGGACTTGAACACTGATAGAGGATGGGACCCTGACCATTTTACTGTATGGAATCCTGATACTTCCACTGGGAGTTCTGGTTAATTCATTTTTTTTCTACAATCTCTTGCTTTTGGTATTGGGGCTATACACAAGAAGCTGACATATGCCTAGAGAAACCAGAAAAACAAGTAGAATCAGGATGTAGTTAGTGAGCCATGCTGTTGCTGAAAGACATATACACCTTTCTGCTAGATAGGTGTTGGGAACTAAATGGACTATAGAAAATCTCAGCAAGGGAGGGGAATATAAGGACAAGGTCCTGTTTCTATTTTGTATTTTGATTTCATCAATTTGAGGACGATTAAACCTGTTGCTACTAACTAGGGATGAGCGAATCTACTTCGGAGGCTTCATCTGAAGTCGATTTGCATAAAAATTTGATGTAATACTGTACGGAGTGGGAGTGTATTGCCTCCAATAAGCCGAAGTCATTACTTTGCAAAGTCTCGCGAGACTTTGTGTAATAACTTCATAAATTAATTATTACTGTAAAAAACCTTGATTCCGAATTCGGGTTTGGTTCCAAGGTACCACTTGGAACAGAACCCAAATTCGAGAAATGTTTTTTTTACAATAATGTTCCCCTTAGCATTTTCTCCTCCACGCCATCACTCCTCCTCTGGGCAAGAAAATCTATGACGCGGGAGTCAATAACTTCCCGACTCTCTTGCCCAGAGGTAGAGGGAGGGACTTGGCGGCAACGTCTGGGCTGGGGCTGTACAATCCGCGGTGGACCGGCCAGTGGTAGGGGGGCCTGGCCCAGTGTGGAGTCATCTGGGCCCTGAGCCGGCGTTGGAGCAGGACTTGTTGCGGGGGAGAAAACCACAGGGGTTTCACTCCCAGACGTGTCCGAATCTGTCACGACCATGTTATGGCCGTGACTCCTTGGGAGCCGCATACAGTTGCCCGCGGTTTGGGTTGTAGTGTCAACCGCAGCTGGAGGCATAATGTTATTGGCCTCAAGTGCGGTTGCCGCGGACAACAGCTATGTGTGCGGTTCCCTTGGAGTTGTGTGCGCATTTGTATGCACTTTGGGTATGTCTGTGTGCACTCTGTGTTATGTGTGGTGTGCACTTACATCTTTCCCCCCGCTGTGGTTGCCCGTGGCAACGTTTGGTCATTGTGTGTACATGTGGTGGCAGTGTCCCGGCCTTTGGGCTGACTCCCAGGACATGTGTGCCACCCATGTCGTTGCCTGCGGCAACAGCCACAGTGTGTTCGTTGTTTGGACACTTCCCCTTTGTGTTGTGTTTTCCCTTCTGTGGTATTGGAAGGGTTAACTCCCTTTCTGTGTGTGTGAGTCACAGGGTGTGTCTGACTGTTGGGTGTGGCCTCTTGGCCCTATAAAGCCTCAGTTGTAGGCAGCAGTCAGGGAGGGTGCTTCAGCCATGCTTGCTGGAGACATCCTCCTGGTTACTTACCAACTGCCAGTGGGGGCCATCCTTCTGGTCATAGCAAATATAATGTTGTTTGGTGTCTAGAAGATGTGTTTGGTTTTATGCTTGTTTATTGCACCTATGGTCCTGGGTTCCCATGTGATGTGTGTTGTGTGCTGAGTCCTTGTGTTTGTGGATAGCAGTACTTCCACATGGGTTCCAGGCTTTGTGTCTGTGGCAGGTGAGTGTTATGCTTGTGGCAAGTACCTGCCATTGCCATAGGTTGTATTTGTGCTCCCTTCCTTGCAGCTTGGCCAGTAAGACTCCTGTTCCTCCGTATCCAGAAGGAACAGGTTGTCTTACCCTGACTCCTAGTCCATGGACCGTTCGGAGGGTGAGTTAGGGCTCCGAGGTTCCTGAGCATGGGTCCTCCTACCTTAAAGGTCGGCCCATGCAGCTAGGAGTTAGGGTCAGGTTAGGGACGCAATAGGAGGTGACCTGCTCCCTAATCCTGTTGTCCTGGTCAAGCAGTGACCATCTTCCATCATCGCACGGCTGAGGGGTTCCCCATCCTCAGCCGTGACAGAATCTTGGGAGGGATCCAGAGTGTCCACAGAACTGTATTGGAAATAAACAAAAATAAAGATTAGATCATTTGTTTTCAATAATACAAAAGTACATAGACTATATTAGTTGAAAACTGCCGTGTGTATCCAATTTATATACAGAGTGGCAGCATACATCAGACATTTGTTTTTAATTAATGAATAATAGCTTCTATGTGAATAGTGCAAATCCAAATTTAATAGCATTTAAAATCTAACGATAGGACAAGTCTTGTAAAGGCCTAATGTTACTGTAAAGGGAAAAAATTGTTTGCCGTTTGGAGCTGTCCAGCCACAGAAGAGGATTCCTCATTCAAGGGCAAAACCCAGTGCTGAAATTCAGGCCATCTCGTCTGTATGTGCCCCGCTACCACCATCCAAAGATACAAGATGTAATTTGAACCTAGTAGAACATCATTTACTGAGAAACAACATGTACCAGGCCACACTTGACCATGGTGAGAGTAGTAGTTTTAATCCTGCTGGTCAAGCGTAGTTGGAACATCATTATAATCCATTTTCGTTGGATCTGGTTTTTGTCATTTTATATGAGCAATGTAAGGAATCCATGTTCTGTTTGGTGCAATACCATTTAAGCAATATAATTGACAATGCCAATACCTAATGGGTTACAATTTCAAATACATACAAAAGTAAGCTAATAGGTCTCTCTGGTAAAAATGACACGTTGCCCAAAACCAAAAATTTGCAAAAACTATTCTGGCCTCCTATTAAAACGGGAGGCTTTATGGAAGCTTTGTAAAATATTGTACATATCCTTTGGATAGGTTCAAACAAATATATTGGTGTGTGACTTAGATCCGGCAAACACGATGATCTGAGGAAGAACAGCGTCTGTTCGAAACGCGTTGGAGAAAGAGATACCTGGTACCGGTGGTCATTGATGACCGCTGCAAGTGACGTCACTCACAGCTCCGAGCGAGCGCTAATCACTTCTCTGTATACACCCCACACCTGCGGCAGCAGCGCGCCACAAGCCGGGGCACGAGGCAGCACGCCAAACTACATCAAACCTGGACTGATCCTGAATCCCAGCATTAAGAAGGATTAACCACAGAAAAAGAAAAACCTTCACATCGAGTACGGCAGCACGAGCAGAAGCATCAACGCATGAATAGGAGTCTTCATTGCAGGTACACTGTTTAAGCCAGCTAAATACCTGTACACTGACATACTTCCATGTGCTAGATAGAGCTCATCCGTGATACCTGTACACTAATACCAATTGTACTATGTCCCTAAGCGCAGTATCATAGCATTTAATTACATTACGATGATCTACTGTATGAGGAAATAATGCGTGCAGTGGGCACGTGTCATCTCCCGTCTCGTATCTTGTTCAGATTGCAAACATCTATGTTCCAGGACGGACAAAAAATTGCTTCTACACGAACAAAATAGAGAGGGGAGGCGCAATCTGCACACTACACGTCTCGTCTCATCATACATTAAAACACGTTAAACTGGACAACGGCCACGGGTGCACACAACGGTCGTGTGCAGGAGGCCTTAGTCTGCTGTGAGTGCAGTCTTTAGCTCTCAGCCAGTCTTCAGCCAAGAGCTGAAGTGGGCCACATACTCAGCAGTATATTAATTCAGAAAGCACTAAAGAAGCAGACCCCCAAAGGGTTATGGCCATCGCTATATGCGCCTTAGGACCTTTGGATCTAAAAGTGAAGGATTTACCCGCCTCCGGCAGCCTCACTAACCTGCACTGGGATAACAAGGACCATCTTAGAAGTCCTCTACCAGTAAGCATAAAATCTATATCATTAATGAGAGACAGACATCACACCTGTAAGCAGTGGACCTCTGTCCATTTTAGAGACTGTATTTCATATCTGGATGTATTAGAGACTGTTCTATACTTGGATGTTACTGTTACCAGGAGCAACGTTCAGTAAAAGTTATTTGTGGTCGTGGCAACCAAGAGAATGCACCCTGTCCCACCTGAGACTACCCTGCCCCTAAGTGGTTAGAGTTATGCCGCAACCGCGCCGTAGTAGGGACACCTGAAAGAGGGCAAAAGACATACTGAGTAGCAGGAGTAATTATTACAGCATAGACCACAAAACCAGACTTTGGAAAGCCATTGACCTCTTAGTTTTGGGGTAAGGTATATAGCGGCTAAAACACGAGGAGCGCCAACGACCCAACTTCTGGATGGCATGCGCTGGTACCGGATTCTTGGAGGCTGTGGAGAATAGATGTCCTGAGATCGTAGCTGGGTCGCCGCCCAAACTGGCAACTAAGGAGCGTATGTGAGACACGAACTGGTAAGAAGCGAGCGGTACCACCCCGAAAGACAATAGTGGACTATCTGGCCTGAACCCAGCTAAGGCTGTCTGCAGCTGATGAAGAACTCTGACAGGGCACCATCGATGAGACATAGGGAACTAGGACGTTGGGACTGGGGGACCTGTCTGCGAGGTCTTGGATGTCCTCAGCAGCAGCACGTGACCCTCGGGACCCTGGACCAACTGGCTGACTGTGAGAAACTTGCTACTATTAGGGGAACAAGTAAACTCCCCAGGCCTCAAGAAACCATAGAAGGCTAAATAAACAGCGGATTTAAGCACCAGGCTGGGCAAAACCCCGAAAGAGTTCCTATCCAGGATGTCAGATAGGTTACGAAAAGCAGTCCAGTAACAGCTTGTCTGCGTACTTGGCCTCCTGGTCCACATCTGCTCAAACCCCTCAACGTAGCTTTGACAGCATGCACAGAGAACGCAGATGCCCGTTCAGGATGACTGACAGAGAGGAAATGCTGCACCCCCGACAAGTACGACTTCACCGTGTTGTGGGACAGCTTGAGCTCTGAGTGGCAGTAGCCAATGAAGGCAAGGATGTATTCAACAAAACTGGACTCCCTTTGAGGGCATATTCCCTAAAACCTTCAAATGCCCTCCACCCAGTGCGATACGCCCCAGTTGTATACGGCAAAAGGGGTTGGCTAGTAAGGAGTGGGCCGTCTCTAGGTGACCAGTTAAACCAGTATTAGTGACTCGTAAAAGGGGACAGTAGCGCCCACAACATCCGCCTATGGCATGACCTGCGAAAAGGGAGAAATTAGCCCTCGATAAAGCATCAGCTGCCACATTTTGAGAACCTAGCACATGCGTACTACTAACACAAAAATGATGTCGCAAGGAGAGTTGAACTAGACGTCTCAAGAGACATATGACATAAGACGACTTAGACAACCCATTGGTTAAGATATCTACCACTGCAGCGTTGTCGGTTACAAACAAAACAGTGCGATTTACCCAGCTGCTGCCCCAAACACGGGCGGCCACCACAATGTGGTACAGCTCGAAAAGTGCTGAGGTTTGCAGGAAACCTGGGATTCGTCTCACCTCAGCAGGCCACTCGCCTGCGACCAAGTGGGTGCCAAAATAGCAGCAAAACCTGAGCTAGCAGGTCTCTTGGGGGAGACCGGGACACCTAACTGGGAAAAAAGCTCAACAATCTCCCCACCCCTTAAGGGGGCTGACCCTGGCCTCTAGATCAGCAGGAAGTCATCTAAATAATGAATAACAAATTCACAGCGTACCTTATATTCTAAAACCCAACGGAGGCCTGAGCCAACTGATCAAAGAGCCATGGGCTGCTCTTAGAACAAAAAGTGAGTTTGGTGGAAAAGTAGTATCGGACCTTCCACTTATCAATAGAAGAATACCTCATGCCCACTTCCTCTGAAGGAATGAGGGAGTTAAGATTAAGGACGTGGGAACCATGTGGGGCTGACAGGTCGATGATAAGTCTCTCCTTCTTGCTAAACTTACCTGTGACCACCCCATCGGGTCTAACTCTCCACCGCTGAAAGGGGGGCACTTCAAAAGGACCGATCAAAACCCTTATCCAACTCGGTTTCAAGAACCGACACCCAGAAAGTAACACCCAGAGGGTGACCATACACTTACCTGCTCAGAATACCTATGGACTGACAACCGCAGAACGGTAGTAATACAGCACGACCTGGATGTGAGACGGTGCATGAGACACAAACCAAGCTTCCTCCCCCCTCCCCGACGTGTACCCCTACTACCTTGCCGATGAGCCAAAATTCAGGATGTAACTTGAGACAAGGTTTGGACCTAGAAGCAAAACAATTAAGGCATCAACACTGGATTGTGCACATGTCGTGAGGAAACCCTGCGAATGTGTAAAACTTGAATGATGGAACAATTTTTATTTTTTTAACAAATTAACCCTTTGCAAATTAAAATTTAATTAACCTGGAAACCTAGGGAGGGTAAAATACCGCGGCAAGCCGCATCTACTATGCCCCTGTACTGGCTTAACACTGACACCAGCGAACCTAGGCCCCTGACCTGCAGCCTCCGCTAGGATTGCTTACAGCGGACCAGGCCTGTAGACCGTGCGGTACTCTGTAACCCGCTCTTTCCCGGAGACCTTGTTTCGCCAACTATGAATTCCCGCTTTTTTTTAAAAAAAAATTTATTCCGTCCCTACCAAACCAGACCCAACACACCTGCCTAAGATCCCTGGTAATCACCTGCATGGATTCAATAACACCCTGTACCTAAATAACCCCCTGGGAAACCTTATGTACGGGCAGCAGAAGGAAGCCAGCCACCGCCTATGAGATGTTCCCCCTGACCGAGCCTAGTTCTCCCAGACACGATCCCTGCCTAACTAATGGCACGGCAGGCCGTGCCAGACTTTGTTGAAGACAAGGAGCGGGACATGCTGTCCCCTGTACTTTTACGCAATTGCCGCGCGGGGAGCTCGCGCTGCTCCATGGCAGAGTGCAAGACGTGCGGGCAGCATTATTATCTCTTTTTTTTTTTTTTATATATATATATATATATATATAATTATTTTATTTTATTTTTATGAAATCAACCCTTTGCAAATTAAAATAAATCACTTGCATGGACTCATTAACACCCTGTATCTAAATAAACCTCTGGGAAACCTTATGTACGGCTGGCAGAAGGAAGGCAGGCACCACCTATAACGTGCTCACCCTGACCAAGCTTAGTTCTCCCACCCCTGAACCCTGCCTAACCAGGGCCGTCTTTAATATTGATTGGACCCTGGGCAAAAATTTACTTGGGCCCCCTGGATCCCGCCTTCCCACACCTTAGCAGGCAATAACGCCCTCCACGACAACACACACACAAAAAATCCACACATCTGGTAGAGTACAGTGAATGACTGTAAATACTTCCAGTTCTGAAGACTCCAGCGGCTAAGGATCAGTGCTCTGGGCAGCTGGGCTCAGACTGGAAGTGGGCACCGCTCAGCAGGAAGGAGACCAGGGCTCGGCTCACCCTAGTGTTACAGTGCACCCCAGCACCCCACAGTATGCAGTATAGCACTCTATAGTATACAGCACCACACAGTATGCAGTATAGCACCCTATAGTATACAGCAACCCACAGTATGCAGTGTAGCACCCTATAGTATACAGCACCACACAGTATGCAGTTTAGCACCCCACACTATACAGTACCCCACAGTATATAGTAGAGCAGTATAGCAGCCCACAGTATACAGCACCTCACGGTATACAACACCTCACTGTATACAGCACCCCAAACTATACACGATACAGCCCCCCACACTATACAGTACAGCAGTATAGCACTCCACACTATACCGCACCCACAGTATACAGCCCCCACACTATACAGTACAGCAGTATAGCACTCCCCCCCCACTATACAGGCCCCCCCACACTATACAGGCCCCCCACAGTATACAGGCCCCCACACAGTATACAGGCCACCGCTCCCCCCCCCCCCCCCCCCGCACAGTATACAGCCCACCACACAATATACAGCCCATTACACAATATATAGCCCACCACACAATATACAGCCCACCACACAGTATACAGCACCCCACTATACAGTAGTTTACAGTATATTAACATAACAGCCCCTGTCACCTTTTTCTGATGTAATCTTTACACAAAAAAGCTCCACAGTTAACTTTTGCAACACTCCACAGGACCTGTGATGACCTCATAGCCATGTGACCAGTAATTGCTAGGTTACTGGTCACATGGTAATGATGTCATTAAGGTCCTAGAGCAAAACTCATTAAGGTCCTAGAATTAAGATCATTAACACAGTACGAACATGATGCCTGTGTAGCCGACAGCCTGACACCCGGGGCAGTAGCTAGCAGGGCTCAAGAGGCAGCTGCCTTGGGCCCCCCAGGAGCAACTGGGCCCAGGGCAGCTGCCCCTTTTGCCCCTTGGTAAAGACGGCCCTGCGCCTAACTAACGGCATGGCGGCCCGTGCCAGACTTAATTGATAACCAAGCTTGTGACTTCTCTCCCCCCCCCCCCCACCCCAACATGTACCCCTAGTACCTTGCTGATAAGCCACAAATCAGGGTGTAAATATTTATATTTTTAATTTTTTTTATAAAAAAAAAGAAATTTATTTTAATTTTTTCTAATATATATATATTTTTTTATTAATTTTTTTACCATTAACCCTTGCCAATAAGAATTGCCTAACCTGGGGGGGAAGCTACCACCGCAAGCTGCGACTACTAAGCCCCTGTACTGGCTTGACACTGAGACGAGTGAACCTCGGCTCCTGACCAGCAATCCCAGCTAGGAATTACTACGGTGGACCAGGTCTGTAGACCGTGCAGTATTCTGTAACACACCCCTCCCCGGAGACCTAGTACTCACCTGTATGGACTAATTAATCCCCCGTGCCTAAATGACCCTCTTGGTGACCTTGTGTGCAGCCAGCAGAAGGAAGCTAGCCACCGGCTATGACCTGCTCCCCCTGAACGGCCTGGTTCTCTCATCCCTGATCCCTGCCTCACTAACGGCACGGCGGCCCGTGCCAGACTTTAACGAAGATAAGGAGCGGGGCCACGGTGTCCCCTGTGTCCCTACACGATAACTGCGTAGGGAGCAGCGCAGCTCCCTGGCAGAGTGCACCAGTGCGGGGGAACCCCCATCAGCCAGGGGCCGACCCACCGCCGGCTGGACACCCGTACCGCGCGGGGAGCCGCGCAACTCCCTGGCACCATGAACCGGGCCAGGGGGAGCCCTTCATACACCGTGGCCCCCGCCCCCATCAGCAAAATTTGTGTGCCGCGTGGGGAGCTCATGCTGTTCCCTGGCAGAGTGCAACAGTGCGGGGTGCCCCCATCAGCCAGGGGTCGACCCACCGCCGGCTGGTCACTTCTGCGGCGTGGGGAGCAGTGCAGCTCCCTGGCATTATGAACCGGGGCAGGGGGAGCCCTACTTCCATCAGGGGCTCAGCCCCCCACCGGTTTTGAAGTTGATGCCGCGTTGGGAGCCACGAAGCTCCCTGGCAGAGTGCACCAGTGCGGGGGTGCCCCCCATCAGTCAGGGGCCGACCCACCGCCGGCTGGTCACTCCTGCCGCATGGGGAGCAGCGCAGCTCCCTGGCATTATGAACCCTGGCATTTTGAAGTCGATGCCGCGTGTGGAGCAACGAGGCTCCCTGGCAGATTGCACCAGTGCGGGGGGGGGGCGGGGCCCTATCAGCCAGGGGCCGAACTGCCGCCGGCTGGTCACTCCTGCCGCGTGGGGAGCAGCGCAGCTCCCTGGCATTATGGACCCTGGCATTTTGAAGTCGATGCCGCGTGGGGAGCCACGAAGCTCCCTGGCAGAGTGCTCCAGTGCGGGGGAGCCCCCATCAGTCAGGGGCCGACCCACCGCCGGCTGGACACCCGTACTGCGTGGGGAGCTGCGCAACTCCCTGGCATTATGCTCCGGTCGAGCTCCCCGCCGGCCGGACCCTAACACTGTGCGCTGCAGAGAAGCAGCTTCTCACCCTCACCGACGTCAGGATATCCAGGTATGCTGCACTCCTCTCACAGGGAAGCCAGGTGTGGCTCATCAAACGCTGTAACGACGTACAGAGTGAGAGGGACGCTGGCCGTTGAAGTAGGCAGCCATGCCCCTCCCACAAATACACTACGTGCAGAATTATTAGGCAAATGAGTATTTTGACCACATCATCCTCTTTATGCATGTTGTCTTACTCCAAGCTGTATAGGCTCGAAAGCCTACTACCAATTAAGCATATTAGGTGATGTGCATCTCTGTAATGAGAAGGGGTGTGGTCTAATGACATCAACACCCTATATCAGGTGTGCATAATTATTAGGCAACTTCCTTTCCTTTGGCAAAATGGGTCAAAAGAAGGACTTGACAGGCTCAGAAAAGTCAAAAATAGTGAGATATCTTGCAGAGGGATGCAGCACTCTTAAAATTGCAAAGCTTCTGAAGCGTGATCATCGAACAATCAAGCGTTTCATTCAAAATAGTCAACAGGGTCGCAAGAAGCGTGTGGAAAAACCAAGGCGCAAAATAACTGCCCATGAACTGAGAAAAGTCAAGCGTGCAGCTGCCAAGATGCCACTTGCCACCAGTTTGGCCATATTTCAGCAACATCACTGGAGTGCCCAAAAAGCACAAGGTGTGCAATACTCAGAGACATGGCCAAGGTAAGAAAGGCTGAAAGACGACCACCACTGAACAAGACACACAAGCTGAAACGTCAAGACTGGGCCAAGAAATATCTCAAGACTGATTTTTCTAAGGTTTTATGGACTGATAAAATGAGAGTGAGTCTTGATCGGCCAGATGGCTGGATTGGTAAAGGGCAGAGAGCTCCAGTCCGACTCAGATGCCAGCAAGGTGGAGGTGGAGTACTGGTTTGGGCTGGTATCATCAAAGATGAGCTTGTGGGGCCTTTTTGGGTTGAGGATGGAGTCAAGCTCAACTCCCAGTCCTACTGCCAGTTTCTGGAAGATACCTTCTTCAAGCAGTGGTACAGGAAGAAGTCTGCAAGGTAAGAAAAACATGATTTTCATGCAGGACAATGCTCCATCACACGCGTCCAAGTACTCCACAACGTGGCTGGCAAGAAAGGGTAAAAAAGAAGAAAATCTAATGACATGCCTCCTTGTTCACCTGATCTGAACCCCATTGAGAACCTGTGGTCCATCATCAAATGTGAGATTTACAAGGAGGGAAAACAGTACACCTCTCTGAACAGTGTCTGGGAGGCTGTGGTTGCTGCTGCACGCAATGTTGATGGTGAACAGATCAAAACACTGACAGAATCCATGGATGGCAGGCTTTTGAGTGTCCTTGCAAAGAAAGGTGGCTATATTGGTCACTGATTTGTTTTTGTTTTGTTTTTGAATGTCAGAAATGTATATTTGTGAATGTTGAGATGTTATATTGGTTTCACTGGTAAAAATAAATAATTGAAATGGGTATATATTTGTTTTTTGTTAAGTTGCCTAATAATTATGTACAGTAATAGTCACCTGCACACACAGATATCCCCCTAAAATAGCTAAAACTAAAAACAAACTAAAAACCACTTCCAAAAATATTCAGCTTTGACATTAATGAGTTTTTTGGGTTCATTGAGAACATGGTTGTTGTTCAATAATAAAATTAATCCTCAAAAATACAACTTGCCTAATAATTCTGCACTCCCTGTACAGGCCAATAAATCGGCCTTACACAAGTTGGATTGCACCATCCTCGTCTCAGTCTCCAATTCTTCGGTTAACACTACAGTAAATGGTTGTACCACCACAAAAGGTACTGGCGTCAGGACTACAAGGGACCTTGCCATAAGCACATTAATACAGACCATCAAGGGCACTTTGAATCACCATCTGGCCTGTGTCGCTTACACCAGAGTATGCCTCAGATAATTCCTGTGTCGTTCTCCTTATCACTTATGCGAGCCTGGCCAGGGACGACATAACCGTCAGTAACCAGAACTGTATTTACCTCGGCTCACCTATTGCTCACACCATGACCTCACATGGAATTCCCTTGTTGGTCTGGCATACCGCATAATAAATCTTGGCGTCAAGAACAGGATCAGATTCATTCCTTTGTGCCTTTAATAAACTGTGTGAACAGGATTTGCAAATCCCTGCGCCATTATAGAGTGCCTATTGTGAATGAGCCCCAACTGTTGGATTGATTTTATTGGGCCAAAGAACTGTTTAGGCTGCTTAGAGACTGTCTGAATGCATTGCGCTACACTTCTACTACAAAACTGCATTGTTAAAACCACAAAATTGTGGATTTTTAAAACGTCGTTAGCGCTGCTTGCTTTATTTAAATGGACTGTTTTGCACTTAAGATGTTGTGTGTACTATGCACAGGGCAGCAGGGAGAGTGTGAGGTCCTGTTCACCCTAATGGAGCTCTATTAGGGTGAATATGACAAGGGTTCTAGCCCTTAAGGAGGCTAATAGTTATTAAATAAAAAGTAAAAAAGTTAAAAAAAAAAGTTTAAACACGCCCCCCCAAATATAGAAAACAATATATCACGATATATATCGCACATGCTTATAATTATATTGCAATATATATTTTAGGCCATATCGCCCACCCCTAGTCTCTAGGATTGTGGACTCTCGTATTGTCCGCGGTTCTCTTCAGTACCTCGTTCATTGGGAGGGTTATGGTCCTGAGGAGAGGATGTGGGTCCCAGTGGCGGACATTAAGGCCACTCGTCTTCTCAGGGCATTCCATAGGTCCCATCCTGAGAAGGTGGGCTCTGAGTGTCCGGAGTCCACTCGTAGAGGGAGGGGTACTGTCACCGCCAGATCTCTGAGAAGTTCTGATAGACGTTCTTCAGTACCTCCTGTATGATGTTCTTTTGCTTTCGCTTTGACATCTCTCCTCCCTCTCCCAGCTGTCATCTATTAGCAGTGATTGCCTCCCTATATATCTCCTCCCATACTGCCTCACTTTGCGGTTTATACTACTTTCTGGATTGTGTTCTCAGCTTGGAGTTGCTACAGCTGTTTCTTCAGATAAGTCTATGTCTGTATTTGTTGTTTTCCTGTTGGCTTGATTCTAGGTGACCCTGACTCCCTCCGTATTAAGTGCAGGGAGCCGGTGGTCGTGTCCCCTCACTACAGGGAGTGCAGAATTATTAGGCAAGTTGTATTTTTGAGGATTAATTTTATTATTGAACAACAACCATGTTCTCAATGAACCCAAAAAACTCATTAATATCAAAGCTGAATATTTTTGGAAGTAGTTTTTAGTTTTAGCTATTTTAGGGGGATATCTGTGTGTGCAGGTGACTATTACTGTGCATAATTATTAGGCAACTTAACAAAAAACAAATATATACCCATTTCAATTATTTATTTTTACCAGTGAAACCAATATAACATCTCAACATTCACAAATATACATTTCTGACATTCAAAAACAAAACAAAAACAAATCAGTGACCAATATAGCCACCTTTCTTTGCAAGGACACTCAAAAGCCTGCCATCCATGGATTCTGTCAGTGTTTTGATCTGTTCACCGTCAACATTGCGTGCAGCAGCAACCACAGCCTCCCAGACACTGTTCAGAGAGGTGTACTGTTTTCCCTCCTTGTAAATCTCACATTTGATGATGGACCACAGGTTCTCAATGGGGTTCAGATCAGGTGAACAAGGAGGCCATGTCATTAGATTTTCTTCTTTTATACCCTTTCTTGCCAGCCACGCTGTGGAGTACTTGGACGCGTGTGATGGAGCATTGTCCTGCATGAAAATCATGTTTTTCTTGAAGGATGCAGATTTCATCAGACCATAAAACCTTAGAAAAATCAGTCTTGAGATATTTCTTGGCCCAGTCTGTCATGGTCTTACCTTCTTGCTGTTCTCCTTCGTTTGACATGTGCTGGCGGCCATCTTGGTTTCTGGGTTTCTTGTAGCCTCCCACCCTGCGGCTTCTCCTTCCCACTGGGAGGAGCTGGATGCCTAGCTCATATATATAGGAGGTCTGTGGCTTCAGTTCCTTGCTTGGTCCTCCTGTGTTCACATGCTTCTAAGACTGCTGCTGCTTCTGGTTCCTGATCCTGGCCTCGTCTGACTACCCTGCTGGTTCCTGATCCTGGCTTCGTCTGACTACCCTGCTGGTTCCTGATCCTGGCTTCGTCTGACTACCCTGCTGGTTCCTGATCCAGGCTTCGTCTGACTACCCTTCTGGTTCCTGACCTCTGGCTTCACAAGACTCTGCTTCGGTTTAGCCATCCGTTTGGACTTTTGCCTTACAGCTTGATTTCCAATAAAGCCTCCTTATTTCCACTTATCTCTTGTTGTCGTCTGGTTCATGGTTCCTTGACATTAGGACCAAGCCATGAATTCTGACGGTACAGGGCCATCCTCGCTACCTACGCTGGTTGCCAGACTTGATCAGCAGGATCACCTGTTGGGTCGGTTCGCCGTGGCGTTGCAAACCCTGCTTGAACGCACGGCTCATTTAGCTTCCGTTGCCGATGGGTCGGTTGTCGCTCCTGGGCCCGCTCCTACTGCCGCTCTGGTTGTTGCGCCAGAGTCTACCCCGACACCTGTTGCTGCGCCTGCGGTGTTTCGGGGTATGACCGGTTCTGCCCCCCTTCCACAGCGCTTTGGGGGAGAGCCAACTCAGTGCCGAGGTTTCCTTAACCAGGTGGGCATTTATTTCGAGTTGCTGCCACATGCCTTTCCTACTGAGAGATCAAAGGTGGGCTTCTTGATCTCGCTGCTCTCGGACAAGGCCTTGGCCTGGGCCAGCCCTTTATGGGAGAACAACAATCCGGTGGTTGCCGAGTTTTCCGGTTTTGTTGCTTCTCTTCGGAAGGTATTCAATGTGCCGGCTCGTGCTGCCTCTGCTGCGAAGCTCCTTATGTCCATCAGACAGGGTTCACGATCCGTAGCTGAATACGCCATTGAGTTTCGTACCCTGGCAGCAGAGGTGGGCTGGAATAATGAGGCTCTGGTCGCTACTTTCTCTCATGGTCTCTCGGATGCCTTGAAGGATGAGGTTGCAGCTAAGGACCTACCAGTGGAGCTCGAGTCCCTTATTTCTTTCCTGATTTTGATTGACACCAGACTCAGGGAGAGACCTTCCTTTAAGGAGAGCCTGCGGAGGTCTTCTAACAGATTGGTGCCTACGTTTGCTGTCCCACCCGTGCCTCCCTCTCCTCCCACGCCTCCTGGGGATGACTTGTCTGGGGGTGAACCCATGCAGCTGGGGTTTGCTCGCCTGTCCGAGGGGGAGAGGGTACTCCGGAGACGCGAGGGCCGATGCATGTACTGTGGTCTCGGTGGGCATTTTCGGTTGGCATGCCCGAACCGTCCGGGAAACGCTCGCACCTGAGATCCTGTCGGGGGCAGATCTTGGGTGGAGTCTCCTCGTCCCCGGTTTCCCGTGTTGACAAACCACTGATTACTGTTGTCCTCTCCTGGGTCGGGGGCTCGGTGACGACCCAGGCGTTGGTGGACTCTGGTGCTGGTGGTTTGTTCATTGATAGTGTGTTCGCTGCCGCCAATTCCATTCCTCTGCAGCCTCGAGGTTCCCCACTGGCTCTTGAGGCGATAGACGGCAGACCCCTTCTGCCGCCACACGTGACTCAGGAGACTCTTCCAGTGGGGATGGCCATTGGTGCCGTTCACAGAGAGTCGGTCTGTCTCCAGGTTATTTCGTCTCCACACTACTCGGTGGTCTTGGGGTACCCCTGGCTCCAGAAGCATAATCCGACTTTCGATTGGAGATCGGCCGAGATCCTCTCGTGGTCACCGCAGTGTGGGGCTAGTTGCATCCATGGGCCTGTCAAGTTGCTATGTACTTCCTCGGACTCTCTGTTGCCTCCTGAATACGAGGAGTACCGGGATGTATTCGATAAGGTGCGTGCGGTTGCCCTACCTTCGCACCGCCCATACGATTGTGCCATAGAGTTACAATCTGGTGCCGTTCCTCCTCGTGGCAAAGTCTATCCACTGTCGGTAGCGGAGAATGAGGCCATGGAGGAGTATGTGAGGGAGGCGCTTTCACGCGGACACATTCGCAAATCCTCGTCCCCGGCAGGGGCTGGATTTTTCTTTGTGAAAAAGAAGGGCGGTGAGTTGAGGCCTTGCATCGATTACAGGGGTCTCAATCGCATCACGATCAAGAACGCTTACCCGATACCCTTGATTTCCAAGCTGTTCGATCGCCTCAAAGGGGCCACGGTCTTTACCAAACTCGACCTGAGGGCGGCATATAACCTGGTAAGGATCAAGGCGGGCGATGAGTGGAAGACCGCGTTTAACACCAGGACCGATCATTATGAATCCTTGGTTATGCCCTTTGGGTTGTGCAATGCGCCCGCAGTCTTCCAGGAATTCATCAACGATGTTTTCTGTGACCTGTTGCAGCAGTGTGTGGTGGTCTATTTGGATGACATCTTGGTATATTCTGAATCCATGGAGGCCCACATTCTGGATGTCAGACGAGTGTTGCAACGGTTACGAGAGAACAAGCTGTTCGGTAAGCTTGAGAAATGCGAATTTCACCGATCCCAGGTAACCTTCTTAGGTTACATCATTTCCGCTGAGGGGTTCTCCATGGATCCTGAGAAGGTTTCGGCTGTCTTACAGTGGCCCCAGCCCAGTGGTCTTCGTGCCCTGCAGCGCTTTTTGGGCTTCGCCAATTATTATCGGAAGTTCATCAGGGACTTTTCCATGCTAGCCAAGCCTCTCACGGATCTGACCAGGAAGGGCAGTAATCCCCAGGTCTGGCCGCTCAGGGCCGTCCGAGCTTTTGAGGCTCTAAAGTCCGCCTTTGTGTCGGCTCCGATTCTGTCGCATCCCAACCCTGGGTTGCCGTTTGTCCTCGAGGTGGACGCGTCTGAGACGGGAGTAGGCGCCCTCCTGTCTCAGCGTAGAACACCAGAGGGTCCTCTGCTTCCTTGTGGGTTTTACTCCCGGAAACTGTCTTCCGCGGAGTGCAACTATCAGATTGGTGACAGGGAGTTATTGGCCATCGTGCAGGCCCTTAAAGAATGGAGGCACTTGCTCGAGGGCTCGGTGGTTCCGGTTCTCATCCTGACGGACCACAAGAATCTGACCTACCTCTCTGAGGCCAAGAGATTGACACCACGTCAGGCCAGATGGGCTCTGTTCTTGTCACGTTTTAATTACGTGGTCTCCTACCTACCCGGTTCCAAGAACATCAGAGCGGATGCCTTATCACCGCAGTACTCCGAGCTGTCCGGGGAGGAGTCGATTCCGACTTCGGTCATACCTCCGAATCAGATCCTGCCCGCTATTCGCACCAGCCTGACCTCTCCCCTGGGTGAGCAGATTTTGGCGGCTCAATCTGGTGCTCCCTCTGGGAGACCCAACGGCAGATGTTTTGTGCCTGAGGAGTTACCATAACTCCAAGGCCGCGGGGCATCCTGGAAAGAATCAGCTGTCCTGGGCTGTTTCACGTCTGTTCTGGTGGCCTTCTCTATGTTCCGACATCGCCGCATATGTAGCAGCATGCTCCGTTTGTGCCCAGAGTAAGTCCCCTCGGCACCTTCCGTTGGGCCTTTTGCAACCCATAGCCACCGGGGAGCGTCCATGGTCACACCTGGGGATGGATTTCATTGTGGACCTCCCTGCATCCCGAGGCCATACGGTCATTCTCATGATTGTGGATCGGTTTTCCAAAATGTGCCACTGTGTTCCTCTCAAGAAGTTACCCTCTGCACAAGAGTTGGCCTCGATTTTTGCCAGGGAGGTCTTCCGGTTGCACGGTTTGCCCAAGGAGATTGTGTCGGATCGGGGGAGTCAGTTTGTGTCCAGGTTCTGGCGCGCCTTTTGCTCCCAGTTGGGGATTCATCTCTCTTTCTCCTTGGCCTACCACCCTCAGTCCAATGGGGCCGCAGAACGATCCAATCAGGCCTTGGAGCAATTCCTTCGTTGCTATGTCTCCGATCACCAAGACAATTGGGTTGACCTCCTGCCTTGGGCTGAGTTTGCCAGGAACACGGCGGTGAACTCTTCCTCTGGGACGTCTCCCTTCATGGCCAATTATGGGTTCCAACCTGCCGTGTTACCGGAGGTATTCTCTCCCCAGGATATTCCGGCTGTGGAGGATCACCTTTCCGTCCTACGTGCTTCTTGGGTACAGATCCAGAGGTCCCTTGAGGTCTCTGCACAGCGCCAGAGACTCCAGGCTGATCGCAGACGAGCGCCCGCTCCTTCCTACCAGGTCGGAGACCGTGTATGGTTGTCCACCCGCAACCTCAACCTTCGAGTGCCCACTCCCAAGCTGGCGCCTCGCTTTGTTGGTCCCTTCCGAGTGCTTCGCAGGGTAAACCCGGTAGCCTATGCCCTTGCGCTTCCTCCTGGCATGCGGATCTCCAACGTGTTTCATGTCTCCCTGTTGAAGCCACTGGTGTGTAATCGTTTCACTTCCTCGGTTCCTCGGCCTCGTCCGGTCCAAGTGGGCAATCGTGAGGAGTATGAGGTGAGCAATATCCTGGACTCACGCCTGGTCCGCGGTCGGGTGCAGTTTTTGGTCCATTGGCGTGGTTATGGTCCAGAGGAGCGTTCCTGGGTTCCCTCCGCAGATGTCCATGCTCCTGCCTTGCTCCGAGCCTTCCACGCACGCTTCCCTCAGAAACCGTTCTTTACTCCGCGGAGGAGGGGCCCTTGAGGGGGAGGTACTGTCATGGTCTTACCTTCTTGCTGTTCTCCTTTGTTTGACATGTGCTGGCGGCCATCTTGGTTTCTGGGTTTCTTGTAGCCTCCCACCCTGCGGCTTCTCCTTCCCACTGGGAGGAGCTGGATGCCTAGCTCATATATATAGGAGGTCTGTGGCTTCAGTTCCTTGCTTGGTCCTCCTGTGTTCACATGCTTCTAAGACTGCTGCTGCTTCTGGTTCCTGATCCTGGCCTCGTCTGACTACCCTGCTGGTTCCTGATCCTGGCTTCGTCTGACTACCCTGCTGGTTCCTGATCCTGGCTTCGTCTGACTACCCTGCTGGTTCCTGATCCAGGCTTCGTCTGACTACCCTTCTGGTTCCTGACCTCTGGCTTCACAAGACTCTGCTTCGGTTTAGCCATCCGTTTGGACTTTTGCCTTACAGCTTGATTTCCAATAAAGCCTCCTTATTTCCACTTATCTCTTGTTGTCGTCTGGTTCATGGTTCCTTGACACAGTCTTGACGTTTCAGCTTGTGTGTCTTGTTCAGTGGTGGTCGTCTTTCAGCCTTTCTTACCTTGGCCATGTCTCTGAGTATTGCACACCTTGTGCACTCCAGTGATGTTGCAGCTCTGAAATATGGCCAAACTGGTGGCAAGTGGCATCTTGGCAGCTGCACGCTTGACTTTTCTCAGTTCATGGGCAGTTATTTTGCGCCTTTGTTTTTCCACACGCTTCTTGCAACCCTGTTGACTATTTTGAATGAAACGCTTGATTGTTCGATGATCACGCTTCAGAAGCTTTGCAATTTTAAGAGTGGTGCATCCCTCTGCAAGATATCTCACTATTTTAGACTTTTCTGAGCCTGTCAAGTCCTTCTTTTGACCCATTTTGCCAAAGGAAAGGAAGTTGCCTAATAATTATGCACACCTGATATAGGGTGTTGATGTCATTAGACCACACCCCTTCTCATTACAGAGATGCACATCACCTAATATGCTTAATTGGTAGTAGGCTTTCGAGCCTATACAGCTTGGAGTAAGACAACATGCATAAAGAGGATGATGTGGTCAAAATACTCATTTGCCTAATAATTCTGCACTCCCTGTATTATAGGGTTTGCAGGTGTCACTCAGTCTAGGTACGTGGACATGCAACCTTCTATCACAGAGATCTTTGCATGGGCTGAGAAGACACGGAGAGCTTCAGGGCTTTAATAGGGCTTACCCTTTTGTTCCTTAGTTTTGGATCAAGCCAGTTGGATCATTATTTGTAACTTCTTGTTTTCTGCTACACCATCCGTGACAGTCTGCTCAGGAGGAAGCCGTGCAGACCGACCTCAGTGGATCCCCTGCAGCAGCTGCAGCTGGCTCCAGTACACCGCCAGCCGTGTCAGCAGCCAGCATGATTCCACTAACCATGCCCTACTACTTTGGGGCCCCTTGGTTCCCCCGATACTCTGCGGAAGCTCACACCCTAAGAGAGACTTTAACCCCTTAAGGACTCAGGACGTACCGGTACACCCTATTTCCCCGAGTCCTTAAGGACACAGGATGTACCGGTACGTCCTAACTTTAAATAGGCATTCTGGCGCCCCAGGGGTTAATCTGAACAGGATGCCGGCTGAAATCATTCAGCCGGCAATCTGTCAGAACGCCAGGGGGGGTCATGTGACCCCCTGTGTCAGTGATCGCAGCAAACCGCAGGTCAATTCAGACCTGCGGTTTGCTGCGCTTTTTGCAGTTTCTGATCCCTGCGGTCCCTGACCGCGGGGATCAGAAACTTTAGAGTGCCTAAAATCAAGATTTTGCACCCCCCCTGCACCCCTGGTGGGGTGCAGGCGGTGGGGGCGCTGCGGGAGGCGGGCGGTGCGGCAGGCGGGATCGCGATCCCCCGCCCGCCTCCCCTTGAAAATTTGTTGGCTTCTAGTGGGTTATACCAGGGTGCCAGCACATTGCTGACACCCTGGTATAAACGGCTGACATCTGTGCAGATGTCAGCCGTTTAACCCTTTCCATACCGCGGTCCGTACGGACCGCGGTACGGAAAAGGTTAACTGTCAGGGTCAAGGGTCTCCCTCCCTCTCCCATCGGGGGGCTGCTGTGCCTTTGCAGCACCCCGATGGAGAGGGAGAGAGCCCCCCGCAGCCCCGTACTCACCCTTTCCCGTCTGCGAAGTTGTGGCAGACGGGGAAGGTTCCCATGGCAACAGGACGCCTTCTCAGGCGTCCTGCTGTCCATGGTGCTGAACAGATCTATGCTAAAAGCATAGAACTGTTCAGTGTAAGTAAAATACAGTACAGAACCCTATATAGGCTTCTTTACTGTATTATACAGACATCAGACCCACGTGGGTCTGGGTCAAAAAAATGAAAAAAAAGTGAAATAAGTTAAGATAAAAAACATTTATCACTGAATAAAAATTTAAAAAATAAAATACACATATTAGGTATCGCCGCGTCCGTAACGACCTGATCTATAAAACGGTCATGTTACTTTCCCCGCATGGTGAACGCCATAAAAAAAAAAAAACTATGAGAAAATAGAAATTTTGCCCACCTTACTTCCCAAAAAAGGTAGTAAAAGTGATCAAAAAAGTCGCATGTACGCCAAAATAGTACCAATCAAACCGTCATCTCATCCCGCAAAAAATGAGACCCTATTTAAGATAATCGCCCAAAAACTGAAAAAACTATGGCTCTTAGACCATGGAAACACTAAAACATGATTTTTTTTTGTTTAAAAAATGAAATCATTGTGTAAAACTTACATAAATAAAAATAAAGTATACATATTAGGTATTGCCGTGTCCGTATCAACCGGCTCTATAAAAATATAACATGACCTAACCCCTCAGGTGACCACCGTAAAAAAATAAAAACGGTGTAAAAAAAGCCATTTTTTGCCATCTTACGTCACAAAAAGTGTAATAGCAAGCGATCAAAAAGTCATATGCACCCCAAAATAGTAGCACTCAAACCGTCATCTCATCCCGCAAAAAATGAGACCCTACCCAAAATAATCGCCCAAAAACTGAAAAAACTATGGCTCTTAGACCATGGAGACACTAAAACATTTTTTGGGTTTTAAAAATGAAGTTATTGTATAAAACTTACATAAATAAAAAAATTGTATACATATTAGGTATCGCCGCGTCCGTGACAACCTGCTCTATAAAATTACCACATGATCTAACCTGTCAGATGAATGTTGGATATAACAAAAAAAAAAAAAAAACGTGCCAAAAAAGCTATTTCTTGTTACCTTGCCGCACAAAAAGTGTAATATAGAGCAACCAAAAATCATATTTACCCTAAACTAGTACCAACAATACTGCCACCCTATTCCGTACTTTCTAAAATGGGGTCACTTTTTTGGAGTTTCTACTCTAGGGGTGCATCAGGGGGGCTTCAAATGGGACATGGTGTCAAAAAAACAGTCCAGCAAAATCTGCCTTCCAAAAACCGTATGGCATTCCTTTCCTTCTGCGCCCTGCCGTGTGCCCGTACAGCAGTTTACGACCACATATGGGGTGTTTCTGTAAACTACAGAATCAGGGCCATAAATAATGAGTTTTGTTTGGCTGTTAACCCTTGCTTTGTAACTGGAAAAAAAATATTAAAATGGAAAATCTGCCAAAAAAGTGAAATTTTGAAATTGTATCTATTTTCCATTAAATCTTGTGCAACACCTAAAGGGTTAAAAAAGATTGTAAAATCAGTTTTGAATACCTTGAGGGGTGTAGTTTCTTAGATGGGGTCACTTTTATGGAGTTTCTACTCTAGGGGTGCATCAGGGGGCTTCAAATGGGACATGGTGTCAAAAAAACAGTCCAGCAAAATCTGGCTTCCAAATACCATACGGCGCACCTTTCACTCTACGCCCCCGCTGTGTGGCCGTACAGTAGTTTATGGCCACATATGGGGTGTTTCTGTAAACGGCAGAGTCAGGGAAATAAAGATACAGTCTTGTTTGGCTGTTAACCCTTGCTTTGTTAGTGGAAAAAATGGGTTAAAATGGAAAATTAGGCAAAAAAATGAAATTCTCAAATTTCATCCCCATTTGCCAATAACTCTTGTGCAACACCTAAAGGGTTAACGAAGTTTGTAAAATCAGTTTTGAATACCTTGAGGGGTGTAGTTTATAGAATGGGGTCATTTTTGGGCGGTTTCTATTATGTAAGCCTCGCAAAGTGACTTCAGACCTGTAGTGGTCCCTAAAAATTGGGTTTTTGTAAATTTCTGAAAAATGTCAAGATTTGCTTCTAAACTTCTAAGCCTTGTAACATCCCCCAAAAATAAAATATAATTCCCAAAATAATTCAAACATGAAGTAGACATATGGGGAATGTTAAGTCATCACAATTTTTGGGGGTATTACTATGTATTACAGTAGTAGAGAAACTGAAACTTTGAAATTTGCAAATTTTTCCCATTTTTTTGTAAAATAGGTATTTTTTATGCAAAAAAATAAACTTTTTTGACCCAATTTTAGCAGTGTCATGAAGTACAATATGTGATGAAAAATCAATCTCAGAATGGCCTAGATAAGTCAAAGTGTTTTAAAGTTATCACCACTTAAAGTGACACTGGTCAGATTTGCAAAAAATGGCCTGGTCCTTAAGGTGAAATAAGGCTGTGTCCTTAAGGGGTTAAAGAAAAAATGTGTGCCTCGTTCACGTTGTACCCTGTCTCCACAGAGCAGCAAATGGAAATACTCCTAGCGCAACTAGAGGGAGTCGCACTCCGGGAGGTGAAGTCCGGGCCTAGCTCTGAAAGAAGAGCACTGGGACAGATCTTTGAGAGACTCTACACCAAGACCATGTCCAAAGTCAAAATGTGGTTCTTCAGCACGAAACAACAAACCGGTGAGTCACTTAGAGACTTTGCATTGTCTTTACAAGAAGCCCTTAGAGCTGAGGTTCAGGTAGACCCCCGTGAGGCAAAGAACCAAGACAAAACTTTGAAATAACAATTCATTGAAGGTGTTAACACTGACAACCTAAAAAGCCAGTTGAGAATGTTAGCTGCCCAACACCCAAGTGTCACCTTCCTAGACTTTAAAGAGCTAGCCATTAGTATTCTGGGAAAGAGTCCGCAGCCATAGCCTGCTAAATTTACTGAAACTCCTGTCCATATGTCTGCTACCTCTTCCAATTGTTGTCCAGTAGCCAGTCAGGCAGCTCAAACTCCAGTCCCTGATGCCATAGCAGCCTTGACAGCACAGGTTAACTTCTTGACAAAAAGCCTGGAGAAGGTGTGTCAAAAATTAGAACAGTGGGAGAAGCCTATATTATTGGAGGATAAGACACCCGTACGAAAATAACTTTTCCCTCCTAACTACAAAGATATATATCCCAGAGGGCCTTGCGGGCGCCCAAATGACCACTCCAAAGTCCGCAGGCTACCTATTTGCGCCTACTGTCATAAGTCAGGGCATACGGAACCAATGTGCTGGTGGTTAAAAGAGAGACCCTCGAGGCTAAGGACCGCCCCTCGAGAGGTAAACCAGTAGGTCCACAAGATCCCAACTGGATGCCCAGATATGTAGGATCCTGCCCTACTGGACACCGGATCCCAGGTCACTACCATCCTACGGCCTGCATTTGATAAATACTGGGACCAGAGCCAACTTACTCAACCACCAGAATCCTGGTTGGATCTTACAGCCAGCAACGGGAAACCCGTGCCAATACATGGTTATTGGGAGCCAACTCTGCAAGTAGGAGAAACCACCCTACCTTGACAAGGCTCTTCAGTAATCCTAGGAATGAATGTCCTTAGGAATTGTTGCACCAAAATGCTTGAGGCATTGCGCCAATCTATGCCTACTGCCTCCAAAAGGGTCATACAGCAGACCATCCGTGTGTTAAGCACACAAGAGAAATTCGCCAATGAGAAAGGAGAAATCTGCTGTGTCTGCATCCGAGGTAACCAACGTGTGATCCTAAAGCCGAATACCGAGACACTCACATGGTGCCGTGCCACCCCGGGAATTCAAGGTCAAGACTACCAAGCCATGGTAGAGCCCTTTGCGCTAGATGATCATCCTCTAGTCAGAGCTGCAAGGAGCTTAGTGACTGTTTCCCAAGATAAAGTGCCTGTCCGCCTCCTAAACTTGAATGATCACCATATTACCCTCACTATCCTGTTGCTCAGTTATTGCAAATTTCTTTCCAGAATGTCATCAGAGTGCCTGCAATAAAAGTAGAACAATCTGCGGAGGACTCCAGTACTCCCGAACATGCTCCGCCTACATCATGGTGAGAAGAACTCAACGTGGGAGACAGCTCTACACCCAAAAACCAAATTGAAGGAGTTTTGAACATCGTGAAGGAACATCATCAAGCCTTCAGTAAGCACTCTACGGATTATGGGAAAGTCCGTGGAATCAAACACACTATCCCTACCGGTTCTCACCCTCCAATAAAAGAAAGGTACCGGCCTATACCACCAACAATGTACCAATCTGTGAAACAAATGATCCGGGACATGAAGGATTCCAATATTATCCAAGACAGCCATAGTCCATGGGCTGCGCCACTAGTTCCTGTCCGGAAAAAGGATGGTAACATCAGGTTCTGTGTGGACTACAGAAAACTTAATCAAATCACCCACAATGATGCCTATCCCTTACCCAGAATTGAAGAATCCCTCATAACACTGGGGTCATCAGCCTATTTTTCTACCCTTGATCTGACCAGTGGATACTGGCAGGTACCCATGGCTCCTGAAAACCGAGAGAAAACAGCTTTTACCACCCCCATGGGCCTATTCAAATTTAATTGCATGCCATTTGGACTTTGTAATGCACCAGGAACATTTCAACGACTAATGGAACGCTGTTGAGGACATAGAAACTACAAGACTCTCCTACTTTACCTGGACTATGTCATTATTTATTCCAAATCCTACAAAGACCACTTGAAACACCTTGCAGAAGTCTTCCAAGTCCTCATTAAACATGAACTCAAGATCAAACCATCTAAGTGCTACCTGTTGAAGCCAGAAGTCAAGTACCTGAGACATGTTGTCAGTGCAGAAGGTGTTAAACCAGATCCGGAAAAGTTAGCTGCAGTCCAGAATTGGCCTACTCCTACCACAGTAAAGGAGGTGAGAAGTTTCCTTAGTTTTGCAGGGTACTACAGACGCTTCATCCCTCACTTCACCCAGATTCCTGAGCCAATTCAGGAACTCCTAAGAGGACATCCAAAGAAGTATCAGAAGACTCAGATACCTGTGGAGTGGAATGAAGACAGGGAACTTGCCTTCCAGCTCCTGAAAAATAAGTTGACCGAACCACCTGTCTTGGGATATCCAGATTACCAACAGCCATTCCATCTTTACACTGATGCCAGCCAGAAAGGCCTGGGAGCTGTTCTGTCCCAAATGCAAGAAGGACATGAAAGAGTGATTGCTTACTCTAGTAGATCCCTGAAAGGAGCTGAAAAGAATGACCGGAACTATAGCTCTTTCAAATTAGAGTTCCTCGCACTTGTGTGGGCTGTCACCGAAAAATTTAAGGACTACCTTACAGCAACTCCCTTCATAGATTTCACCGATAACAACCCACTGGCACATCTCAATACAGCCAAGCTAGGTGCCTTAGAACAAAGATGAGCCTCACGTCTTGCTAACTACAACTTCATTGTAAAATACAGAACAGGCAAGTCCAACGAGAACACGGATGCCTTATCTCGCCTACCTACCAAGGAAGATCCTACTGCACACGTAGATGTCTGGGAAGAAGTGGAAATGCCTAATTTCTACAAAAACTTTGCCCAACAAAGCATCCTCTCCATCAAAAATGCAGACCCAGAACTGTTAAAACTGTGGAGACACCGGAAACAACTCTTCATGCAGAAGGGCCTACTATTGAGAAGAAGCCTGGATCCAGTTACCTATGACAGGGTATGCCAAATCCTAATCCCCCGCCGGGATGCAAGCATCATTCTCGAGATGTACCATGACAAATTAGGACATTTTGGTGTGCAGAAGACAGAAGCTACCATCCGTAGACGATTCTATTGGATTGGAATGCAAGGAGACATTGAGAAGTGGTGTTGAGAGTG
Organism: Bufo gargarizans; assembly: GCF_014858855.1. NCBI lineage: Eukaryota > Metazoa > Chordata > Amphibia > Anura > Bufonidae > Bufo > Bufo gargarizans. The sequence goes on along the minus strand of NC_058080.1, from coordinate 415,708,942 downwards.
TTCCGCCTGTGCTATTGGACGAGGTAAACGGCATGACCAAAGAGCACCCTTACATCCTATTGTAAGCCAGACACCGTTGGAGATCGTTGCAATTGACCATGCGAAGCTGGAACCAAGTCGCTCAGGCTACACATACGCTATGACCATCATCTACCACTACACCAAATTATTTGTAGCAGTACCTGTTAAGGACTTGACTGCTAAAACAACTGCAGGTGCCTTCTGGAAACATTTCCTGTTACCATACGGATGTCCAGAAAAAAATCTTACAGACCAGGGATCTGCCTTTGAGTCGCAACTCTTCAAAGAACTGTGTTCGCTTCACAATTGCCAGAAAATCAGAACAACAGCTTACCATCCCCAAGGTAATGGACTTTGTGAAAAGATGAACCAGACCCTAATAGAAATGCTTAGAGCTGTGCCACCTGCTACCATGATTGATTGGCCTACTCTTCTGCCTCAATTGATGTATACAAATAATAATACCATTCCCTGTTCCACTGGGTATACACCTTACTACCTCATGTTTGGCCAACAAGGTAAACTACCTGCTGACCATACTTTGGACGTACAAGTGCATGATGCCATCAATCCATTGCCAAAAACTGATTTGGGTGAGCGAGCACCAAACACATCTAACTGATGCACAGGAAATTGTTCACCACTGCATGGAACATGCTCACAAAAGGCAGCAAAAAGATTATGACCAATCTGCCAAAGCACAGCCTCTTAAAATTGGTAATTATGTTTGGCTAAAGAACAATCATCGCACCAGCAAGTTGGACAGTAAGTGGGAAAGAGACCCCTACATCGTTTCAGCTATCTCTAATCCAGCAACTGACACCTATGGATCACCAGAGAAAACAAATAACCTCAAATAGTACATTGCAATCGCTTGAAACTGTGTAACAAGGAGAAAGATACTCCAGGAGGAATCCTTCCAGACGAAACTGTTGCAGTGGAACATCAGCCTCCAATTCAAGTGCCTGAACTGCCAGTTAAGTCTGTAGAGCGTATGCAAACTGTTGAAAAACTAGATCAGAACAGATCCTCTAAAATGGTTCCTTACACCATGGTTAAACATTGCTGTGCCTACTCAAGTCAGTACAGTGTCACATCAGCCAGAGGAACCACCTAAACGAGAAGTTTCAGTAGTGCAAGAAACTCCTGATGTACCAAGTCCCCTTGCTCCAAGGTCAGAAGAAGGACCACCACTTTGCAGATCCAGTCGGATTACAAAGGGACAACCACCTGCCCATTATAGGGAGTGCCTACTGCAAACCCAGAGGAGGATTAGGGAGTGTTTACTTCAAAATCAGAGGAGAATGCTTCCAGCTATTCCAGTTTAATGTGGATTACAATCCCGCCTCTTGGTGAGACTACAGAGCTTGGGTAAGAGACTTCTTGACTCTGATTATTTGCCTTATTCCATGGACTCTCTACAGTCTTCCTTGTTTTGTTGTCACAACGTTCAAGCCTGTGCCCGGAGAAAGACTCAAACGTACCTGAGCCTCTGTTCTCCATCATCTTTACTTACCCTATGCTCAGGGAACGGACTCATGCCCTGTGAGCCTCCTGATTTGCACCCATGTTTATTATTTCCCCATTACGGACTATCCTGGTTTATTACTATTTCGCTGTTCCAGGTCAGCGCCCCTATTCATCAGTCTCCAGAGAGAAGAAACAACACCCCTTTTCACTTGTTTACTACAATTCTTAAAGTTTGCCTGATATTTACATTTGTGCCTAACTATTTGCTTTTCAGTCTCAAGAAAAAGTATTGTTATAGGTTATGGTACTGTTCTTCATGCATGCAGGATTGTTCTCTTTTTGTATCTTTCATGAGACCTTCATCTTCATGTCGAGGACGACACGGGTTAAACAAGCGTGTATGCAGTGTCCCACTACCCTTGTGGGTACTGCAAAGTTGTTGTGTTATCCTTTGCATGCTGTATATAACCTGTTTTATGCTTTATGCATAATCCCTGCCTACAGGTGTGTCCGATTGCATTACACTGAGCCTACCACTAGGGGGAGACAACACATCCCATATATATAGCTCAGCTCAGGCCTAGCCAGTTGAGTCCAGTTGAGTCCGAGTCTGCAGTCTTAGTCTGCAGTTAGTGCAGTCTTTAGCTCTCAGCCAGTCTTCAGCCAAGAGCTGAAGTGGGCCACATACTCAGCAGTATATTAATTCAGAAAGCACTAAAGAAGCAGACCCCAAAGGGTCACGGTCATCGCTATATGCGCCTTAGGACTTTTAGAGCTAAAAGTGAAGAATTTACCAGCCTCCGGCAGCCTCACTAACCTGCACTGGGATAACAAGGACCAGCTTAGAAGTCCTCTACCAGTAAGCATAAAATCTATAAAATCTATACCATTAATGAGAGACAGACATCACACCTGTAAGCAGTGGACCTCTTGCAGCTTTACCTCTGTCCATCTTAAACAAACTGTATTTCATATTTGGATGTACTAGAGACTGTTCTATACTTGGATGTTACTGTTACCAGGAGCAACGTTCAGTAAAAGTTGGATTGCACCATCCTCGTCTCAGTCTCCAATTCCTCAGTTAACACTACAGTAAATGGTTGTACCACCACAAAAGGTACTGGTGTCACGACTACAAGGGACCTTGCCATAGGCACATTAATACAGACCATCAAGGGCACCTCGAATCACCATCTGGCCATTCCAGAGAATTCCTGTACCGTTCTCCTTATTACTTATGCGAGCCTGCCCAGGGACGACTTAACCGAGAGTAACCAGAACTGTATTTACCTCGGCTCACCTATTGCTCACACCGTGACCTCACATGTAATTCCCCTGTTGGTCTGGCATACCGCACATGAAGGCAGCTGAGACAACAATACTCCCGGACAGGGGCGTGCATAGAAATCATTGGGCCCCATAGCAAGAACCTGAATAGGGCCCCCTAACTCCGCCCACTACCCACCCCTGGCCCATCCCACCACCTGCCCTGGCCCCTCCCCTGCCCCCCTTCCCCGTTTAATTCCTACTTACCCAGAGAATGAAGGTTATAGGTCAGTTTTGCCGCAAAGGAAACGCCGTAGGAACAAAACTCGTAAAACGGAGGAATTGGGTTTTTATTTTCAATTCCACCCCATTTGGAATATTTTGCCAGCTTCCCACTACATTGTATGCCATATTAAAGCACAACTTGTCCCGCAAAAAATATGCCCTCATATGGATATGTGAACGGAAATATAAAAAAGTTATGGCTCAGGGAAGATAGGGAAGAAAAATTAAAATGCAAAAACTTAAAAACCTCCTGTATCCTAATAGTTAAAGGGGTTATCAAACCCCTATTATGCCCCCTATATAGGTAATACTTTTATCCGGATGTGGAGGGGTGCAGCCAATAGCAGGCCACAACGAAAATGAGTCTCCCTAGTGTCACCGTGTTGCTAAGGAGGCTTGTTCCCATCTATCGTGTCCTACTATTGAGTGCCCCTCACATCGCCGGATGTTTTCATCCGCGCAAACAGAGGGATGCAGCGGCGGACGTGCGGGCATCAGGAGGGATGTTGGTGTCGGGGAGCAGGCTAATTATTGCCAGTATGAGGTGCCCGGGCATTTTGGGGGCATTATAGGGGTTGGATAACCCCTTTAACTCCTTTCTAGTAATGCTTAGTTTGGATAACCCTGCAAAGTGACTGAGTGGGTATGTGCTGCAGAGCTGGCTGGGAAAACACAGTCCTCTATCAGTAAGCAGAGTTCATAGGGGGAGAGCACATTATCCTCAGTCCTCTATCTATGAGCCTACGGTTCCCCCCCCCCCCCCCCCCCCCAACCCCACAGGAACTCTGCTTGCTTGCTGCTTCCCTCCCCCCATCAAGAATACATTTACTCTTCTTACTGTGGGAGGCTCGGGTGTGGCACACATCAGGAGCAGGCAAGTGTTTATTCTGGGCCAGTGGCGGCAATGCTTGGGGGAGGGCGGCCTGGCTGTGTTCAGTGACCGACTGTTCTCCAGTGCGCTTCGGGCCCCATAGCAGCTGCGTGGTCTGCCTATATTGACAGTACACCACTGCTCCTGGAGGTGTCAAAAACTAGTCATAAAGGCACCACCTTAGGGCATAGCTAGGGCCACAGAGCAGCTGAGCATTGTAGTGGAGTGGGAGAGCTTGAAGCAGGGTTGCACAATAAGGCCTCTTTCACACGGGCATCATGGTTTTGGGCCGGATAAGATGCGGGTGCGTCGCGAGAAAATGTAATGCGTTTTGCACGCGCGTGAGAAAAATTGCCATGTTTGGTACCCAAACCCGAACTTCTTCATAGGGTTAGGTGTTGTGTAGATTGTATTATTTTCCCTTATAACATGGTTATAAGGAAAAATAATAGCATTCTTAATACAGAATGCATAGTACAATAGGGCTGGAGGGGTTCAAAAAATTATTTAATGCACCTTAATCCACTTGTTCGCGCAGCCCAGCTTCTCTTCTGTCTTCTTCTTTGAGGAATAGGACCTTTGATGACGTCACTGTGCTCATCACATGGTCCATCACATGATCTTTTTTACCATGGCGATGGATCATGTGACAGACCATGTGATGAGTGCAGTGACGTCACCACAGGTCCTTTTCCTACTGCACAGCAAAGATGAAGACAGAAGAGAAGCCGGGCTGCGCGAGTGGATTAAGGTGAGTTAAATTTGATTACATTTTTTTAAACCCCTCCAGCCCTTTTGTACTATGCATTCTGTATTAAGAATGCTATTATTTTGATCGGGTCCCCATCCCGATCGTCTCCTAGCAACCGTGCGTGAAAATCGCACCGCATCCGCACTTGATTGCGGATGCTTGCGATTTTTACGCAGCCCCATTCACTTCTATGGGGCCTGCGTTGCGTGAAAAACGCACAAAGTAGAGCATGCTGCGATTTTCACGCAACGCACAAGTGATGCGTGAAAATCACAGCTCATGTGCACAGCCCCATAGAAATGAATGGGTCCAGATTCAGTGCGGGTGCAATGCGTTCACCTAACGCATTGCACCCGTGCGGAAATCTCGCCCGTGTGAAAGAGGCCTAAGTAGTGAGGAAGGAGACAGTGCAGTCTCAAAGCACCTGTGAAGAATTAGCATCAGGCCTCTTTCACACTAGCATGACGGATTAGGTCCGGATGCGTTCAGGGTGCGTTCACAGTCTTGCCAGCGAGTTCAGTCAGTTTTGTCTGCGATTGCGTTCAGTTTTTCAGTTTTTTTCCGCGCAGGTGCAATGCGTTTTGATGAGTTTTTTACGCACGTGATAAAAAACTGAAGGTTTACAAACAACATCTCTTAGCAACCATCAGTGAAGAAAAGCATTGTATACACACTTGCTTCCGGATGCAATGCGTTTTTCACTTCTGGGGCCAGAATATAGAACATGCTGCGTTTTTCACACAACGCAGAACTATTGCGTGAAAAAAAAAAACGCTCATGTACACAGACTTATTGAAATGAATGGGTCAGGATTTAGTGCGGGTGCTATGCGTTCTCATCACGCATTGCACCCACGTGGAAAACTTGCTCTTGTGAAAGGGGCCTTAGTGTAAAAGAGAGAGATAACATGACCTGACAAGTGGCCAATGCAGAGTCTGCCACAAGGAGAATTATCATGGCCTGTAAAGCAGAAAAGCTGTCTTCATTGCAGAGGGAGACCCAGGGGCAGTGTCATTGCCCAGAGAAGCTGTTGCAATCCTAGAACGAGAGACTAGATCTGTTGCCACTTAAAGGGGCAGTGTGCCTATTTATCCTGATGCCTCTGAGTAAGGCCTCTTGCACACGACCGTATGGCTTTTTCAGTATTTTGCGGTCCGCAGAAAATACGGATGACGTCCGTGTGCATTCCGTTTTTTGTGGAACGAAACAGCTGGCCCCTAATAGAACAGTACTATCCTTGTCCGTTATGCGGACAATAATAGGACATGTTCTATCTTTGAACGGAACGGAAATACGGAAACGGAAGGCATATGGACTACCTTCCGTTTTCTTTGCGGATTCATTAAAATGAATGGTTACGTATATGGTCCGTAAACAGAACGCTAAAAACTGAACGTAAACAGAAAAAAGAACGTTTGATTGCAAGAGGCCTTAGTAAATAAATATTAGATAGGCAGCTGCTCCATTCATTTCTATAGCAGTACCATAGAAAGCTGAGTACAGCGCTTGGCTGTCTACAGAAGTTCCATAGAAATTAATCTAGCGGCTGTGCGTATGCCTAAACGAATGCTCTGTTCATATCGGGGAGGGGGGGGGGGGCTACAGGGGTATGGGACCCCCATTCTAGTGATCATGGAGGTCCAAGCTGTAGGAACTTCGTCAATCTAATAGTTATTCCCCATTTTGTGGATTGGGGATAATTTTATATAACCATACGCTTGTTGCCTTATGTGAGCCTACAACCACTAAGCCAGTTGCCCTTTGCAAGAATGCTGTAACCACCAAGTTTGTCACCTCAAATGGGACCAATAAAAGCTTTTTTGGCTGTTACATCTATGTCTACCTGTTTCATTCTGTTGTCCTAGAGTGGAGATCCAGATATACCACTTGCAGGATTAAAATACCCTTCGTAACAACTGCCCCCCTTATACTACGTTTTTAATAAATTTCCCTCACTATTTTTAGAATTATTTTTGGGATCGCTGAACAGCAGTGGAAAGAAAGCAACAGAGAAGATAACAACTTTACATGTAAACAGGCTTTACTTGATTTCAGAATTGCCTTGACATCTACCAGTCTTATGTACCTCCTTTCTCGTATCCTCACAGTCGTGCAAAAAAAATAATAATCTATTTTTACCTAAGCCCTGGTTATCTTCTCAGACCTCCATTATGATACGTTTATATATGTGTTTACAAACCCAGCAGGCTGTTCTGTCACTGAAACAGCCTGACAGAGTTCACAGAAACCGACCTAGCCTAGACAGTTTCATAAATATTGGCCTCTGTCTCTGTTGTAATCACTTGAATATCTGATTAAGGCCTCATGCACACGACCATGTCCATTTTGCGGTCCGCAAATTGCGAATTCGCAAAACACGGATACCAGCCATGTGCGTCCCGCATTTTGCGGAACTGAACAGCCTACAATAGAGCAGTCTTATCCTTATCCATGATACGCACAAGAATAGGACATGTTCTATTTTTTTTGCAGGGCCATGTAACAGACGACCCGCAAAAAAATGTGACTTGGATGTGGACCTAAATAATGGTCATGGGCATGAGGCCTAAACCATTTCAAATAGATAACCAATTCTTAAAAGTAAATGACCAGTTAATGGTTAGGGGTTGCATGCCTGAGAAACTGTAGACTTCTACTGCAGAGGAAATGTATTATACAGGGTGCCCCACAAAAAAGTAGCCCGCCTCCAGCGACAGTATGACAAGATGAACGAGCAAGTGATTTTTATTTATTTTTTATTACCCACAAGTCACAAAAGATGCTGAAAGTGGTCCCCGTTAACGTCTATCCACCATAATGTTGGCTGATACTGCTTGCAGCTCTTCCACAGTGATGCTGGAGAAGAAAAAAATCTCCTGCTTTTTCCAACAAGATGGGGCAATATGCACCTCATGGAACTTACTGGCATGAACTGTTTACAGAGGAGCGAACTGTGAGCAAGGGGTTATAGCGACCACCTTCCCCAGACTTGTCCACATGCGATTTTTATCTGCGGGGAAATTTATAACAGAAAGTATTTGCTAACAATCCACACCCCCTGGATGAATTAAAAGAAAACCTCACAAACACTATCCGCAGCATCAGTGTTGAAGAGCTGCAAGCAGTATCAGCCAACATACAGTTGTGACCAAAAGTTTTGAGAATGACACAAATATTAGCTTTCACAAAGTTTGCTGCTAAACTGCTTTTAGATCTTTGTTTCAGTTGTTTCTGTGATGTAGTGAAATATAATTACACGCACTTCATACATTTCAAAGGCTTTTATCGACAATTACATGACATTTATGCAAAGAGTCAGTATTTGCAGTGTTGGCCCTTCTTTTTCAGGACCTCTGCAATTCGACTGGGCATGCTCTCAATCAACTTCTGGGCCAATTCCTGACTAATAGCAACCCATTCTTTCAGAATCACTTCTTGGAGTTTGTCAGAATTAGTGGGTTTTTGTTTGTCCACCTGCCTCTTGAGAATTGACCACAAGTTCTCAATGGGATTAAGATCTGGGGAGTTTCCAGGCCATGGACCCAAAATGTCAACGTTTTGGTCCCCGAGCCACTTAGTTATCACTTTTGCCTTATGGCACGGTGCTCCATCGTGCTGGAAAATGCATTGTTCTTCACCAAACTGTTGTTGGATTGTTGGAAGAAGTTACTGTTGGTGGGTGTTTTGGTACCATTCTTTATTCATGGCTGTGTTTTTGGGCAAAATTGTGAGTGAGCCCACTCCCTTGGATGAGAAGCAACCCCACACATGAATGGTCTCAGGATGCTTTACTGTTGGCATGACACAGGACTGATGGTAGCGCTCACCTTTTCTTCTCCAGACAAGCTATTTTCCTGATGCCCCAAACAATCGGAAAGAGGCTTCATCCGAGAATATGACTTTGCCCCAGTCCTCAGCAGTCCATTCACCATATTTTCTGCAGAAGATCAATCTGTCCCTGATGTTTTTTTTGGAGAGAAGTGGCTTCTTTGCTGCCCTTCTTGACACCAGGCCATCTTCCAAAAGTCTTCGCCTCACTGTGCGTGCAGATGCGCTCACATCTGCCTGCTGCCATTCCTGAGCAAGCTCTGCACTGGTGCCACTCCGATCCTGCAGCTGAATCCTCTTTAGGAGACGATCCTGACACTTGCTGGACTTTCTTGGACGCCCTGAAGCCTTCTTAACAAGAATTGAACCTCTTTCCTTGAAGTTCTTGATTATGCTATAAATTGTTGATTGAGGTGCAATCTTAGTAGCCACAATATCCAAGCCTGTGAAGCAATTTTTATGCAACGAAATGATGGCTGCACACGTTTCTTTGCAGGTCACCATGGTTAACAATGGAAGAACAATGATTTCAAGCATCACCCTCCTTTTAACAGGTGAAGTCTGCCATTTTAACCCAATCAGTCTGACATAATGATCTCCAGCCTCGTGCTCGTCAACATTCTCACCTGAGTTAACAAGACGATTACTGAAATGATCTCAGCAGGTCCTTTAATGACAGCAATGAAATGCAGTGGAAAGGCCAAGAAGGACTATGCAATTCATCTGATCACTCTTCGTAAAATTCTGGAGTATATGCAAATTGCTATTATAAAAACTTTTTCCAATTTCCAATATTTATGTAATTCTCAAAACTTTTGTCCACGACTGTACATGAACACACAACCATTTAATGCAAGGTAGCACTGAGCCTAGCAGAGTGGGAGCTTCTCCTTGTATTGGTTCGCCTGTTGAACTATTAAATGGAGTGGTATTCTAGACAGAGGACCCCCTTGTAATAAGTCTATATGTCTCTCTTCACGTTACTTTCTGACATGTAAAACTGTGTCTAAACTTCAAAGTGTGAACCTGGCCTTATACCTATCAGTGTATTTGTTTTGGTGGAACACAGGGCAGACCGGTTACAGTGAAACTGGGATGCCCTGTCCCGGGTACACTGTTTGGCATGTGTTCACCCCCTCAGGGTTGAACAAAGGGGGGGGGGGGATGTGACACAGTGAGAGGTTTGGTCTGGGAAAACAGGTATTTTCCTCCCAACATGTGCTGTTGGGCTGATTTACAGCCAGGTGAGGTCAAATACCGGACCAGATTTAAATTTCCTTAAATAGGCAGCTGGTGTCACGGCTGAGGATGGGGGAAATCCTCAGCCGTGCGGTGAAGGAAGATGTCCAGTCGCTACTCTCCAGGAACACAGAATTAGGGAGCAGGTCACCTCCTGTTGCGTCCCTAACGCTGACCCTGTCTCCTACCTGCATGGGCCAACCTTGATGGTAGGAGGACCCATGCGCATGAACCTCGGAGCCCTGACTTACCCTCCGTCCGGTCCCTGGGCTAAGGAGCAGGGTAAGACAACCCACTCCTCCTAGGAACGGAGGAGCAGGAGTCTCACTGGCCAAGTAGCATGAAGATGGGGGTACATAAACAGAACTACGGATAAGACAGGTGAAGCCTAACAGTTCCACACATACCTGTCTCAGCCTAGCTGACTGGAACCCGTGCAAACGCTGTCCACACAAACAAAGGTAAACAGCACACACATGAAGACACACAGGGACCAGGACATCCATAGCTGCACAAAAAGCAAAGACACAGGACATCAACAACAAATCACGCAATAATAACATATGACCGGAAGGGTGGCCCTTACAAGGAGATAGAAATCACAGGAGGCTGCTACAGCAAAGCATGACTGAAGCAACCTCCTGAGCCATGCCAAAGACAGAAGCTATATAGGCCTAAGTGGCCACACCCACCAGTCAGACACACCCAGTGACATCACACACACTGGGAAGAGAGTTAACCCTTCCAGCACCACAGGAAAGGGAAAACACCAACTTAAAGGAACCGTGTCCAAACACAACAAACACACTGTGGTTGTTACCGCTGGCAACGACATGGGTGGCAACCGTGTCCTGGGAGTCAGCCCAAAGGCCGGGACACTGCCACCACATGTACACATCACCAAACGTTGCCACGGGCAACCACAGTGCAGGAAAGGTGTCAGTGCACACCACACAATACACAGAGTGCACACAGACAAACAACAGTGCATACATACACGCACACAGACTCCAAAGGGACCGCACACACACCTGTTGTCCGCGGCAACCGCACCTGAGACAAGTAACATCATGCCTCAAGCTGCGGTTGAAACAACACCCAAACCGCAGGCAACAGTATGCGGCTCCCAAGGAGTCATGGCCAAAACCGTGGCCGTGACAGCTGGGCTCAGAAGCGGGGTCTCTGTGTTGGGATCTGGGAGCCTTGTGTCTTGATGAAGGCTTTATACCTGTTTGGCGTGAAAACGCTATCAGCAAGGACTCTTTGAGGCAGAATTGCTACATGGTGTAAATTACTACCAACACTGCAAGGTGACTTTTTGTTTGAATATGATGTTTGTTTCGTCACTTAACTAAAGTGTGAATAAAACATTGAACTGTCTGATCCAAAGAACGTATTGTTGCCTCTATACTGCGTCCGCTAATCCTGTCTACCAGAACGAGTCCCCACAATTGGTGGAGGATGCAGGCAAGTGCAGTGAGCCTGGCGTGAAGGCCGAAATATTTTTGCTTTTCCGGGCATGGTTGTATGTCTTACATCAAACCAGCGAGATTACAACCCGTGTCTCTCGACAAAATGGAAGCTGTCGTGAAAGCCCTTGTGGTGGCTAACTTGCAACAGTGGGAGGCTAATAAGCAACAGCAGGAAACAAACCAGCTGCTATTGCAACATGTGATGGCTTTATACAAGCGGCAGGAGCATCCCTGAGCGTCCACAATGCCTGAAAAGCGGTCCATTGGGCGATCCCTAAGAAGACCCCCTGGACGACGTCGAGACCTATCTGGCGGTGTTCGAAAAGGTGGCCGTGAGGGAGAAACTACCCCGAGATCAGTGGGCTGAGGTCGTCGCTCCGTACCTGGCATCCGGACCCCAGCAGGTGTTTTTCGACTTACCAGATGATCAAGCGGCTGATTACACGACAGTAAAGGGTGAGATTCTGGCAAGACTGGGGGTGAATGTGTTGGTCCGGGCCCAGCGGGTGCATCAGTGGGAGTTTAACCCAGATGAACCCGCGAGACCTCAGTATTATGATCTGTTACATTGGTTGCAACAATGGCTGCAGCCTGACGTGCTGAGTTCCATTGCTATGCTGGACCGTATGTTGGCTGATGTATTCTGGAGGGCTTTGCCGTACCGTTTCCAGCACTGGATCGGCAAGGTGTCTCCTGGTAATGCCCTTGAGATGGTTGACCTCGTGGAGCGCTATGAGGCTATCAGGACTTTACAGGGGTTTTTTTTTGGGAGGGGGCAGTTAAACCCCGAAATCTCCACCCCAGACCTGGCGACTGGTAGCCAGTAAAACCCGCCCGGGATATGCCCCCTACAAACCTAGTTCCAATAGTCTGCTGGCGGTGAGAGGAGCCTGGCCACATAAGGGCTAACTGTCCCCATGGGGGTGAACCCACGGATACTAACTATGGTTACCGCCAATCCTTGTATGCCAGGAAGCTGTGTGCAACAGGTACCGCAAAGGCTATAGACAATAGCCACCTGTGCCAGGTGGAAGTGGGAGACACTCTGGTGGTAGCTCTGCTGGACTCAGGGAGTCGGGGTCGTGTGCATCCATGGAGACTTAAAGGACTATCCCACCACCCTGGTTTCTCTATCCACAGTAGCTGGCAGGTGGACCCACGAGGTGTCCATCGCCACCAATTTACATTATAAACTCATAATAGGGAGAGACTTCCTGGCATTAAGGCCTGCTATGAGAGTGACTGATACCCATGAGACAGGGGTAACCCTAGCAGAGTGGCCCAGCTCAGGGGGCAGACCAGAACTCTGGGAACCTGAGACCGAAGGGCCAGTGATAGGGGCCACTTCGGTGGAAGAGGGGGAGACAACCCCGCTAAGTGTGATGGTGGGAGACGTCTCCAGGGATAATTTTGGTACCGCCCAACGTCGGGACCCAACCCTATCCCGCGCCTGGGAAAATGTGTTAATAGTAGATGGTGAACCACAACAACCTGGGGCAGAGTCAGTGTTTTCCCATTTCTTGGTTCATTAAGATATGGTGTATCGGGTAAACCAACTATGGGGTGAACCTATTGAACAGTTGATGGTCCCCAAGGCTTATCGCAAGCTTGTGCTAGATCTAGCCCACCAACACGTTCCCGGGGGTCACCTGGGGCTGCAGAAAACTCAGGATAGTATTCTACAGCGGTTTTACTGGCCCAGCATATTCAAAGAAGTGGAAGATTTTTGTAAGTCTTGCCCGACCTACCAGATAACTAGCACCCAGCCACATTTCCGTAGTTCCCTAGTACCTCTCCCGATTATCGAAGTACCGTTTGACCGAATAGCTATGGACCTCATAGGCCCAGTACCGAAGTCTGCCAGAGGGCATCAATGCATCTTAGTCATTCTCTAGACTATGCCACTCGGTACCCGGAGGTGGTGCCACTGCGACATGCCTTGGCCAAACTCATAGCTAAGGAGCTAATGGAGATGTTTTCCCAAGTAGGACTACCTAAAGAGGCTCTGACTGACCAAGGAACCCCTTTCATGTCCAAGGTGATGAGGGAACTCTGTAAGTTGCTGGCATAAAACAACTATGGAAGTCCGTTTACCATCTGCAAATAGACGGTCTGGTAGAACGGTTTAACTAAGCATTAAAAAATATGTTGAAAAAGATAGTGTCTCAAGATAGGAAGGACTGGGACCTCCTTCTTCCCTATCTCATGTTCGCAGTGCGAAAGGTACCCCAGGCCTCCACTGGGTTCTCGACCTTCAAGCTGCTATATGGCAGACACCCTTGCAGACCCGGGATATGCCCCCTACAAACCTAGCTCCAATAGTCTGCTGGCGGTGAGAGGAGCCTGGCCACATAAGGGCTAACTGTCCCCATGGGGGTGAACCCACGGATACTAACTATGGTTACCGCCAATCCTTGTATGCCAGGAAGCTGTGTGCAACAGGTACCACAAAGGCTATAGACAATAGCCACCTGTGCCAGGTGGACGTGGCCAAAGAGGCGTGGGAACAACCCACTCCACATAAAAGTGTCATTGAGTACGTTACCCAGATGCAAGATCGGATAGAGACAGTGTTGTCTCTTGTTAGGGAGCATATAGAGGCAGCTCAGTGAGCCCAGAGTTGGGTCTATAATCGTCTCGGGTCCGGATCTTTAACTCGGGTGATCTGGTTTTGGTTCTGGTGCCGACCGTGGACAGTAAGTTCCTGGCTAGGTGACAGGGGCCCTACGAGGTACTCAAGATAATTGGAGATGTAAACTACAAGGTACACCAGCCAGGGCAGTGAAAGCCGGAGCAAGTTTACCATGTGAATTTACTCAAACCGTGGAAAGATAGGGAATCCTGTACAGAAGACAGCCCACAGCCGGGTTTTCTGGGAGAAGAGGTACCGGCCCCTCTGTCTGATGCAAGAGAGGTGGCTGCCACAGTAAAAAAAAATGCTGACAGCCTCTCCTCTAAACAGACTCAGGAGGCCAGGGAGTTCATTAGTCGGAACATAGATGTGTTCTCGGACCTCCCTGGAAATACTTCCATAATCCAGCATGACATTGTCACTGAGCCTCCGATTAAAAGCCATATTGGAAGAGGTGCAGCTAATGTTGCAGCTAGACGTCATTGAGGAGTCAAAAAGTGAGTGGGCCAGTCCTATAGTATTGATACCCAAGTCGGACGGGACGTTGTGGTTTTGTAACGACTTTCGAAAACTTAACAAGGTTTCCAAATTCTATGCATATCCTATGCCCCGGGTGGATGAGCTCATCGAGAGGTTAGGACAAGCCCGGTATTTTTCTGTTTTGGACCTCACGAAAGGGTACTGGCAGGTGCCCTTAACAGAGGCTGCCAAAGAGAAAACTGCCTCCATCACGCCTGAGGGGCTGTATTAATTTAAGGTCTTACCGTTTGGTATGCATGGCGCCCCCGCCACTTTTCAGTGACTAATGGACATTGTGCTTCGTCCACATCGTCGGTACGATTGGGATTACCTGGACGATATTGTCATCCACAGTACCGACTGGGAAAGTCACCTACCCAAAGTGCAGGCTGTAGTGGACTCCTTTGGGAAATCTGTCCTAACCGCTAACCCAAAAAAATGTGCGATAGTGTTAGCAGAGACTAAGTACCTGGGGTATGTAATTGGGCGCAGAGTAATCAAACCCCAAGTGAACAAAATAGAGGCGATACGGAATTGGCCCCGACCTGTCACCACTAGGCAAATAAAGTAATTCCTGGGAATGGTGGGCTATTACATGAGGTTTGTTCCCCACTTTGCTACTCTAGCCGTGCCCTTGACAGGACTCTTGAAGAGACACAAGTCAATGATGGTTCACTGGGCTGAAGAGGCTTTCTCCGCTTTGAAGTCAGCCCTGTGCGGTTTTGGTGATGCCCAGCTTCAAAAGGGAGTTTATAGTACAGACCGATGTCTCTGAAGTAGGCCTCGGTGCTGTACTGTCTCAGGAAGTCAACGGGGAGGAGCATCCTGTTGTCTTCCTCAGCCGTAAGCTCACCCCAACCGAGACCCGGTATAGTATAGGGGAGAGAGAGTGCCTGGCTATCAAGTGGGCACTAGAATCTCTCCGCTATTATTTATTGGGGAGAAAATTCTGCCTGGTGACTGACCAGTCCCCTCTCAAGTGGATGAGCCAGGCCAAGGACAGAAATGCCCGGGTCACCCGATGGTTTCTCTCCCTACAAAACTTTACGTTTTTGGTGGAACACAGGGCAGGCCGGTTACAGGGAAACGCGGATGCCCTGCCCGGGTACACTGTCTGGCGTGTGTTCACCCCCTCAGGGTTGAACAAGGGGGGGGGATGTGACACAGTGAGAGGTTTGGTCACGGAAAACAGGTATTTTCCTCCCAGCATGTGCTGCTGGGCTGATTTACAGCCAGGTGAGGTCAAATACCAGACCGGATTTCAAATACTTGGCTGTCGTTAAATAGGCAGCTGGGCTCAGAAGCGGGGTCTCTGTGTTGGGATCTGAGAGACTTGTGTCTGGATAAAGGCTTGCTACCTGTTTGGCATGAAAACAGGTTGGTGCTGCTATTAGCAAGGACTCTTTGAGGTAGAATTGCCGCATGGTATGAATTAACACCAACACCGCAAGGTGACTTTTTGGTTGAATATGACTGTTTGTTTTGTCACTTGCCTAAAGTGTGAATAAAACACTGAACTGTTTGATTCAAAGAACTTGCTGTTGCCGCTATACTGTGTCCGCTAATTCTGTCTACCAGAGCGAGTCCCCACAGCCTCTAAAGGCATTGAGTTTTGCATTCTGTCATGGAATTGCGTTATGGTCCGTGGTAACAGAATCCGTAACGCAATTCTGCTTTTACCAGTAAACGAAGCTTGAACGAATTTAAATATATGAAATGCGCTCATCTTTAGTGAGTATGTATGAAGCTGCATGAGCCAACCACCAAATGATTTGAGATGCAGTTGGCATGAGCGAGCGAGAGATTGAATATAGGGGAGAAGGAAAGATCAGTGTCAAACATAACACTAAGACAGCAGGCTCCCCTGCCCCGGAGTTATGATAGTGCTGCCACACACTGAAAGGCAGATATCAGGTTTAGGTAGGTTAGTAGATGGATAAAACTCAAGTAGTTCAGTTTTTGAAAAATTCTGTTTCAGATAAAGAGATGACATCATGTTAGAGACAGCAGACAGACAGTCACTAGTGTTCTGTAATATATGAGAAATGTGATCACAGGATGAAGTGTATTGTTCTTCTTTTCTCTCTACACAGACCCTCTTCTCTGTACACAGTAGATATGGTTTTCAGTACCATCTTTATGCTGATGATACGTCAGCATAAAGATGGTACTGAAAACCATATCTACTGTGTACAGTTAAAAGGGGCTGTGTAGAGAGAAAAGAAGAAAGGACCTAGAACTGAACCCTGAACCCTATTCTGGAGACTTCTTCTGTAGCTGGGTTGAATGTGAAAAATGAACCAGAGGAGATGCGGTAAAGAAAGGGATCAATGACACTTAGCAGCTGGGTGCTAATTTTATTCCGGATATTGATGTCTATGAAGTAGGTGGCCAGATCTTCAGTTCAGAGGTCTGTAATAGGTGCCTGCACTTTAGGACAGAGGAGGAAGTGAAAAGTGTCAAAACGTTTTAGTTTTTTTTTACTATTGGATAGTGAGGAGATCAGAGTTGTGAAATAGGTCTGTTTGGTGAGGTGAAGGGCAGATTTGTAAGTTGTCAGCATACATTTATCATGGAGGAAATTTTCTGGTGTATGAGTTTTTTTCATAGGTGTTCAGCACCCCTGGTGCATCGCTGACAAAAGTGAGTTTGTGGTGTGTGTAAGGGTTTCTTTTTTCTCTGTTTGGAGATTCTAAATGTGGGGGTGCTACTTAATCCAGGGGGATTCTGAGAGTGTCATTATAGTGTTTTGCGGCCAGATCAGGACAGGAGAGGTAAGAGCTTAGGGACAATGATTACTGTAGAGTGTCTGAAAGCTTTTGAGGGTCAATGGCACGTAGATTTCTGAATGTGTGATAAGTAGTAGTGTTCTTAGATGGATTAGAACTTGTGATAGTGAAGGAGAGAAGGTTGTGGTCGGAGAGCAAGAGAGGGGAGTTAGTCTTCTTCCAGCTCTGGTTTCTGACTTTACTAAGTCAAGTGTTTTACTGCGTGTCTTCATGCGTCTGAGATTTAGAAAGTTGTGAAAGATCAAAGAGGAGGGTTAGAGATAGGAGCTGGGAAGCAGATGGGGACATTGAGCTGTCTATGGGGATGTTAAAGTTGCTCAAAATGAGGATTTGTACTTCTATGGAAGTAGGTTTGGCATCCAGGCAGCAAAGTGATTCAGGAATTGGGTGAGCCAGGGGATCGTTATACAATCACTACCGATGGAAGGATGAAAAACTCTAAGGCCTCGTTCACACTTCAGTGTTTGGTCTGTGATTTCCATCAGTGATTTGTGAGCCAAAACCAGGTGCTGCTCTAAACACAGAACAGGAGCAGATCTTTCCCTTCTACCTCATGTCTGTGGAGGCTCCACTTCTGGTTTTGGCTCACAAATCACTGATGGAAATCACTGACCAAACACTGAACAAGGCCTAAAGGTGTGGACCTCAAAAGATGGGAAAGAGTGATGGAACTGGGGGAATGACCTGCAAAGTGCATTGCGGGTAAGAAGTATGCGGACACCACTACCATGTCGGTTCTCAGGTCTTTAAGTAAACTTCAGTGGATTTGAATGGTGGGAAATGGAATATTTATCTTTTTATAGTTTGGGTTATTCTAATAGATAAACACAGAAAATTTTTGCAGTTGGGCATGGCAGAAAAATACTATTTGCTTATCTACAGATGCAGAGAGGTGAACAGTTTATCTTTGTTAACTAATGAGCAGAGTGGAATCAGAAGTGTGAGCTGATCTCAACTTTCCAGTTTCCTTGTTCAAACAGTAGGTATCCACATTTTAAACAATTCAGGCTTTCATTCAAATCACTGATCAACCTGGTTATAAAAACAAAATAAGTGATACTTACCTCATTGATCCCCCACTGCTCCCCTTCTGACACTTCCTGGGTTCCCTCTGGTCTCTACTTCCTGGTCTTTCATCGCACACTTGAGAAGACTTCCCAGCCAACCACTGTCCACAGCAGTGACCCTCTTCAGTCAGGGATGGCTGAATGGTAATTTTCTGTGTGTCAAGGGGCACCAGACAGAGACCAGACGGAACCCATAAAAAGCTGTAACGCAAATGGTGGGAAATGAGTGAAGTGACTATCACTTATTTTGTTTTTTATGTACTTCAGATTTATCTTTTTTAAGGTTTTATGTAAACAACAATGTAACAGTTCATTCTTGGGCATTAATAGAAGCACATGGGGCTAGGTGTTGAATTTACAAGTTTTCCCAATTTGCCACTACAGCAAAAGAATACACCCTTTTCCGACCCTACTAATTTACCATTGGTATATGTGAAAATGTGTAATGTAAACCTCAACTTTTATCAGTATAGCCTAAAATACTAAAATTCACTCGTAAATATAATAGCAGCATAACTTCAGGCTTGGATTCCCTGAATCAATCTGTACAATCAGCAACTGGAGAGGGGCATTTGCAGTATGCACTCCTCCTTATTGGAAAACACAGAACCACTAATAGTTATGAAAGCATTCTTGGCATACTGTATGCTCAACACACAGGAAATGCCAAGAGATACCAATTACTGGCTGAGGTGGTTCACCACATTAGAGAGAAAGATTGGTTTAACAGGTATCTCCTTCCATTTCCTGTTTGTTTACCTGGGCCTAGGAAGTGGAGAGCAGTTGGGGACGTTATGGTGTGTAATGCTTCCCTTTTGTCAACTCATTCTGTCCCATCTATAAAAAATTGAATTTTGCTCAGCAAGAGGTTATTGTCAGAATTCTTGTTAGTCTAGGGCAGTGAAGATATTAATTTCAGTACACCTGGTGGTCTAGGACAGTGAACATTTAATTCCTGTATCCATGGTGGTTTGGGGGCAGTGATGGATTTAATTTCTTCCCAACTGCCCACCGTAAATAGATGGCGGAAGACGGGTATATAAACAGCAGACACCCAGATTTAATGTTTGGGATTGACGATAACGTCAATCTCACATTTAACCCCTCAAATGCCGTGGTCAAATTTGACCACGGAATCTGGGAGCTAAAAAAACGGGTAGCACATGCTTTTTGTGGCAGAACCAATTTAATGATTGCTTGTTCAAATTCCCTAGGGGAACTATTAACAAGTGAAAAAGAAAGAAAAAAAGGTTTTTAAAAATATATAAAAAGATAATGGAAAAAATGAAAACTATAATCACCTTTCATTAAAATAACAATAAGCAATAAAAAAATTTACAAACCGGATTCCAAAAAAGTTGGGACACTAAACAAATTGTGAATAAAAACTGAATGCAATGATGTGGAGATGGCAAATGTCAATATTTTATTTGTAATAGAATGTAGATGACAGATCAAATGTTTAATCCGAGTGAATGTATCATTTTAAAGGAAAAATACGTTGATTAAAATTTTCACGGTGTCAACAAATCCCCAAAAAGTTGGGACAAGTAGCAATAAGAGGCTGGAAAAAGTAAATTTGAGCATAACGAAGAGATGGAAGACCAATTAACACTAATTAGGTCAATTGGCAACATGATTGGGTATAAAAAGAGCTTCTCAGAGTGGCAGTGTCTCTCAGAAGCCAAGATGGGTAGAGGATCACCAATTCCCACAATGTTGCGCAGAAAGATAGTGGAGCAATATCAGAAAGGTGTTACCCAGCGAAAAATTGCAAAGACTTTGCATCTATCATCATCAACTGTGCATAACATCATCCGAAGATTCAGAGAATCTGGAACAATCTCTGTGCGTAAGGGTCAAGGCCGTAAAACTATACTGGATGCCCGTGATCTCCGGGCCCTTAACCCTTTCACGACCGCAATCTGTATATATACGTGATAGCTGCACATACCCCGTGCAGCTACCACGTATATATACGTTCTGACAGCTCTTTAATCCAAGCGCTGCAAAGCGCTTGGATTAAAGCTTCTGCCCCTGCCCTGTATGCTGTCACGGACAGCATACCGTGCAGTAATGCCGGCAAGGGACCAATCAGAGTGGCCCCTTGCCGGCAATCGATCCGATTGGTTAGTCTGTGCAGACTAACCAATCGGATCGCGGCAGTGTTAAAATGCCGGTTTCATGCTCTGATCTGCGCTCTGCAGATCAGAGCATGAAATCAGGTAATGTGTCCTCGAGTAATACACCCCCCCCCCCGCCAATCTGTGCCTCCGATCTGTGTCTGTGCCCCCCCTTGTGCCGCCTGCAGCTCAACTCCTACTAGCTGCCGTGATGTGGTCCCCCTCCCCGCCTCCCCGCCCCCTCCAGTCATTTTGTAGCCTCCCCTATCCCCCCCTCCTACCCATGCAGTCATTTTGTAGACTCCCCGATCCCCCCCACCTTTCCAGCGCTGCCCCCCGATCCCCCTGCTGTGTGTGATGGCGGCGGCTCCATTACTGAGCCGCCGCCATCAGCAGAGAGTGTCAGCTCTATGCTGACACTCTCCTGTAACCCCATATCCATGAGGTTAACAGAGGGAGGGAGCTCCCTCTCTCAACCATCGGGGCTGCAGCGCTGTGATTGCAGCACCCGATGGTTGCCATGGAAAGGTGTCCAGTGCTGCCACCTACAGGACATCTGGAAGTATTATACTTTGGAATGCAAGAGCATTGCAAAGTATAGTACAACTATCAGCCCCACTGGATCTTGAAGATCCAAGAGGGAACTGATAAAAAAAAAAAGTGAAAATAATAAAAGTGAAAATAAGTAAATAAATAAATAAAAATGTAAATTAAAAAAAGAAATTGCTTTTTCCTATAAAAAAATGAAAAAATAAAATAAAATACACATATTAGGTGTCAGCGCGTCCGTAACGACTGCCTCTATAAATATATCACATGATAGACCCTGTCCGATAAACACCATAAAAATAAAATAAAAAACAGTGCCAAAAAAAGCTATTTTTGTCACCTTACATCACAAAAAGTGCAACAGCAAGCGATCAAAAAGGCTTATGACCCCCAAAATAGTACCAATCAAACCGGCACCTCGTCCCGCAAAAAACTATACCCTATTTAAAACAATCGCCCAAAAAATAAAAAAAGTTATGGCTCTCAGACTATAGAGACACTAAAACATAATTTTTTGGGTTTCAGAAATGCTATTATTGTGTAAAACTTAAATAAATAAGAAAAAGTATACATATTAGGTATTGCCACGTCCGTAACGATCTTCTCTATAAAACTATCACATGACCTAACTCCTCAGATGAACGCTGTAAAAATAAATAAATGAAAACTGTTCCAAAACAGCCAATTTTTTGGTCACCTTTCCCCATAAAGTGTAATAATGAATGATCAAAAAATCCTATATACCCAAAATTGGTACCAATAAAAACCTCAACTCTTTCTGCAAAAAACGAGCCCCTGCACAAGATGATCGGCAGAAAAATAAAAAAACATATGGCGTTCAGAAAACCAATCCAGCACAATCTGCCTTCCAAAAACCGTATGGCATTCCTTTCCTTCTGCGACCTGCCGTGTGCCCGTACAGCAGTTTACGACCACATGTGGGGTGTTTATGTAAACCGCGGAATCAGGGTAATTAATATTGAGTTTTGTTTGGCTGTTAACTCTCAATGTGTTAAAGAAAAAAAAATTATAAAATGGAAAATCTGCCAAAAAAGTGAAATTTAGAAATTTCATCTCCATTTTCCTTTAATTCTTGTGGAACGCCTAAAGAGTTAACAAAGTTTGTAAAATCAGTTTCGAGTAACTTGAGGGGTGTAGTTTCTACAATGGGGTCATTTATGGGGGTTTCCACTATGTAAGCCCCACAAAGTGACTTCAGACCTGAACTGGTCCTTAAAAAGTGGGTTTTGGAAATTTTCTTAAAAATTGTAAGAATTGCTTCTAAACTTCTAAGCCTTCTAACGTCCTAAAAAAATAAAATTACATTTCCAAAATGATGCCAGCATAAAGTAGACATATGGGGAATGTTAAGTAATAAATATGTTATTAGGTATCACTTTCTGTTTTAGAAGCAGAGAAATAGAAATTTGGAAAATTGTGAATTTTTCAAAATTTTTGGTAAATTTGGGATTTTTTCATAAATAAAGGTGAAATATATTGACTCAAATATATGACTATCATGAAGTACAATGTGTCACGAGAAAACAATCTCAGAATGGCGTGGATAAGTGTTCCAAAGCTATTACCACATAAAGTGACGCATGTCAGATTTGTAAATTTTGACCTGGACACTGGGGCATCAATGACCCTTGGTCATGAAAGGGTTAAACAACACTGCACCACAAACAGGAATGCTACTGTAAAGGAAATCACAGAATGGGCTCAGGAATACTTCCAGAAACCGTTGTCAGTGAACACAATCCACCGTGCCATCCGCCGTTGCCAGCTGAAACTCACAGTGCAAAGAAGAAGCCATTTCTAAGCAAGATCCACAAGCTCAGGCGTTTTCACTGGGCCAGGGATCATTTAAAATGGAGTGTGGCAAAATGGAAGACTGTTCTGTGGTCAGACGAGTCACGATTCGAAGTTCTTTTTGCAAATCTGGGACGCCATGTCATCCGGACCAAAGAGGACAAGGACAACCCAAGTTGTTATCAACGCTCAGTTCAGAAGCCTGCATCTCTGATGGTATGGGGTTGCATGAGTGAGTGTGGCATGGGCAGCTTGCATGTCTGGAAAGGCACTATCAATGCAGAAAAATATATTCAGGTTCTAGAACAACATATGTTCCCATCCAGACGTCATCTCTTTCAGGGAAGACCCTGCTGTTTTCAACAAGATAATGCCAGACCACATTCTGCATCAATCACAACATCATGGCTGCGTAGGAGAAGGATCCGGGTACTGAAATGGCCAGTCTGCAGTCCAGATCTTTCACCTATAGAGAACATTTGGCGCATCATAAAGAGGAAGGTGCAACAAAGAAGGCCCAAGACGATTGAACAGTTAGAGGTCTGTATTAGCCAAGAATGGGAGAGCATTCCTATTTCTAAACTTGAGAAACTGGACTCCTCGGTCCCCAGACGTCTGTTGAGTGTTGTAAGAAGAAGGGGAGATGCCACACAGTGGTGAAAATGGCCTTGTCCCAACTTTTTGGGGATTTGTTGACACCATGAAATTCTGATTCAACATATTTTTCCCTTAAAATGGTACATTTTCTCAGTTTAAACTTTTGTTCCGTGATTTATGTTCTATTCTGAATAAAATATTAGAAGTTGGCACCTCCACATCATTGCATTCAGTTTTTATTCACGATTTGTATAGTGTCCCAACTTTTTGGGAATCCGGTTTGTATATCATGGGCATTGCTGTGTGCAAAAACACCTGTACTATTAAAATATAAAAATATTTAGCCCATACAGCAATTGGCTTCACCATTTTTTGTCACTTCACCTCTCCCCAAAAAATTTCATAAAAAGTGATCAAAAAGTCACAAACTACAGATCATCCCGCAAAAAAGTGAGCCCTCACACTCTGTATACATAAAAAAATAAAAGTTATAGGGGTCTTAATATGGCGATGCAAAGAAAAAAGTTTTTTCAAAAGTTTTTATTTCTTTTTCAGTATTAAAACATAAGAAAAAATATATACATGTGGTATCGTTGTTAGAGATGAGCACATTTTTCAAAAGTTCGATTCGACTCGGCTGAATTTAATGGAATTATTTTTCGCTTCGTGACTAATTATTTCGTCACGAAGCGCATTTTTTTGTAAGTAGTGGGTGCAATGACAGGGAGCTGCGATAGCGCCGCCCCCTGTCATTGTACCCCTCAGATGCAACGTTCATACATGATCGCGGCATCTGAGTGTAAAAACTGTGTGAAATAAACATTTTTTTTTTTTTTTTATCAAACTAACCGCGTCCATTTGCTCGCAACGGGCCGGCCGACTCCATCTTGCTTGAAGATCTGGCGCTTCCCTCTATATTATATGCAACCGTAAATGGTGCTATTAGAAAGTACGAGGGATGCTGAGAAGTTCCTGGCTTTGTCCCCTTCTAGTTGGAATTGAAAAATGGTATTTGGTACCATACAAATGCTTTATATCTTGTTATGTAACTGTGCAAATTTCAGATGTTTACGATTGTTATAACTACTTTTAATTTTAGATAGAGCCCGAGATGGCAGATGCACAAGGAAATTTTCACGTCTGTGAAGTTATGGGCCGTCATGAAGTTTTTGTTTCTCCAGGGAAAGGACACTCCCCCTAGTGTTTGTGATATCTCAGTGTGAATGTCCTTTGCAGACTTTCCCTGGAGAAACAAAAAACTTCATGACAGCCCGTAATTCCACAGATCTGAAACTTCCTTGTTCCTCTGCCATTCTTGTTCTTTGTTAAAGTGAAGCATACTTACGTACAGGCTCGGACTGGCCCACAGGGGTACAGGGGAATCCCCCGGTGGGCCCCTGAGCAAGGTGGGCCCCTAGTCTTCCACCCCCTGCACAAGTGGCACATAACACAGTAGATTTACTGCTTTACAAACATGAATTTAATGCAGAGCACCTCAACCAGCCTATGTTCATATAAAAAAACTTGTTAAAATATTTATTATATTTGAATGCATCTGTAGGGTGGGCCCCCAAAATAAATTTTACTGGTGGGCCCTAGGTATCCCAGTCCGACACTGTACATACCTGCTCCCTGATGCTCGGTACCCGTTCTCTGGATCTACTGCTGTCTTCCCTGCACTCAGTTCCCTACAGGTAAACTTCTGGCATGGACAGGGGTAGAGATGAGCAAATCAATTTTAAACTAATTGGATTCATTATGAATTTCACAAAAATTCTACTTGCAAACAAATCGGAAGTTTTGACTATTCGGACAAATCATGCAAAAGGGCGCCTGCCATTTTATATTTGAAATTTAAAAAACTGGTGAGGGAAAAAGGGCAGGGAACATGAAGATCCCATGAGATTGGGCATGGAACTTTTTAAAGGGCTTGCTCACAAAGCTTTGCAGTTAGCAGTTCTATCAGGCTCTATGTTAGCTTCCAAGCAGAAACACCATTTTGAGTTAAGCCACTGATGTGATAGAACATATCTGTCCTATCAAGACAGATATTTTAGGGCATTAAATGTGTAAGGATCTGGGGTTGTGGGTCGTATAAGTCACTTAGGCAGGATAACGATGCAACTGTCGTTATTCTTTTGTCCACAATAAGGCCTCATGCACATGACTGTATTTTTTCACGGTCCGCAAAACGGGTTCCGTTGTTCCGTGATCTGTTTCCGTTTTTGTTTCCGTGTGTCTTCCTTGATTTTTGGAGGATCCCCAGACATGAAGGAAAGTGAAAAAAAATCTAAGTCAAGTTTGCCTTACGAATGATAGGAAAAAAACGGACGCGAATGACAAGCTTGTGTGCCTCCGTGTTTTTTCACGGACCCATTGACTTGAATGGGTCCGCGAACCGTTGCCCGTGACAAAAATAGGACAGGTCATATTTTTTTTGACGGACTGGAAATACGGATCACGGACGCGGATGACAAACGGTGCATTATCCGAGTTTTCAACTGACCCATTGAAAGTCAATGGGTCCGCAGAAAATCACGGAAAACGGAACAACGGACACGGAACACAACAACGGTCGTGTGCATGAGGCCTAATAGAGCAAATATAGCTAGATGGCCTGGATAAGCTGCACCCCTGGACACTCGGGTGGACAACCCACCAAGACCAAGTCCATAATATCCTGAGTTGTGACCTGTAGTTCCACTACCCTGTACCAGGCTCTACTCACCATCTCCCAACGTTTTAGGTTTCACCCACCAGTATATTTTGCAGTCACAGGCGATGGTTACCCAGACCACGGGCATCACGACCTAAGCGCATGGATACATCTCCAACCAGCAACACCTCCATCATCCCCCAGTCAGTGTCCTAAGTATGGCAATGCTGCCCCCAGGTTTGAGCTCATCCCCCTAGGAACACCTCCCCCAATGCTTACTGTGCATTGGTAGATGTATTTCCATGAGGTTGAGCCCCTCACCTGAAATGGCACCCCAGGTGGGCATGTCACCACTGGGTCTACCCGTCACCATCAAATTAATGGGACTAGTGGCTGGGAGACCAATGGCTATATTGAGGCCCCCAAGACACTAATTAGGCTAATGGAATAATCGCTTTACTCTAATTACCAAGCTCATGCTTGGCCTCATGTGGACACCTCATGGCTCTGAGTTCTGGATGAGCATGATGTGTGAATTGTGTTTCCCACAACGTCCCTTACGAATTTCCCAGTGAAGCCACAGGGTCCGGAGGTTGAGGGAGTCCAGGTGGGAACCCTTCTTGTCCTCTGTTCCCAGTGCACTATCCCATTAACAAAGTTGATATGCACTATAAAATATCAGTAAAGCAATATACCTTACAAACCACAACATTAATAATCAAGTAACCGGCGCTTTGTGCTTTAAAAAGTTTACATCGCTAAGGCTCCATTCACACATCCGCTCCGCATTTTGCGGAATGGAATTGCGGACCCATTAATTTCTATGGGGCCGCATGGTGTGCGGCCCGGATCCGAAATTGCGGACTTCCGGGTCTGCAATTCCGATCCCCCCAAAAATAGAACATGTCCTAGGCATATTCTATTAGTGTCGGCAATGTGCAGTCCGCAAAATGCGGAACACACATTGCCGCTGTCCGTGTTTTGCGGATCCGCAGATCCGTGGATCCTCAAAACACACACGGATGTGTGAATGAACCCTTAGAGCTGTGGATTCCTCTCTTAGTCCATTGGTCCAGTAATCTTTAGTCTACAGCCAGCTCTTCACACAGGATGTTAGGATAGGGAAGATATATTTTGTTAGGTAGATTGAATACTTTATAGAAAGCCAGGATTTCTAATGAGGGGAAGTATAGGGGCAGTTGGTGCATTTTATTTCTGTTAGAGCCAGGGCTGGAGCTGTTTATAACTTTATGTGTTGCACTGCACAAGACAAACACATGAACTTTTAAAGAGACAGTAGTCTTTTTATGAGCAGGAGCTAACCTTTTTGCAAAGCTTCTACATTTAAGGCTACTATCACACTAGTGTTTTGACTTTCCGTTTGTGAGATTCGTTCAGGGCTCTCGAAAGCGGTCCAAAACGGATCAGTTTTGCCCTAATGCATTCTGAATGGAAAAGGATCCGTTCACAATGCATCAGTTTGCCTCCGTTCAGTCACCATTCCGCTCTGGAGGCGGACACCAAAACGCTGCCTGCAGTAATTTGCTGTCCGCCTGATTAAGCGGAGCCAAACATTTTCTCTGACACAATCTGGCACAATAGAAAATGGATCCATTTCAATGGTGTTGAAGACGGATCCGGCATGGCTATGCAAGACATAATACAACCGGATCCATTCATGACGAATGCATGCGGTTGTATTATTGTAACAGAAGCGTTTTTGAAGATCCATGACGGATACGCAAAAAACGCTAGTGTGAAAGTAGCCTAATAAGTGTGCGCAAGTATATATTCCATTGTCACCGCAACATATATTTTGATGCAGAGGTTGATTTATTAATTTTTTTAAACCTGTTGCAAATTTTCTACAATTAATAAGTGTGACTGTATGGTAAGCATATTTTATTGTGTCAACAACATATTTTATTGTGTCAATATATTTTGCTGCAGACACAGAGATGACACAATTGAGCTTTCCCCAGAAACCTGTTGCAAATTATCTAGTTAATAAGTGTGTGATAAGTGTATTTTAGTGCATCAATAACAGCAGCATATATTTTGCTGTACACAGAGGTTATGCAATTGAGCATTTAAAAAATAAAAAAAATAAAAAAATTGTTGCAAATTTACAGTTAATAGGTCAGACTGTGTAATAAACGTGTCAGCAACAGCAGCGTTTATTTTGCTGGAGATGCAAAGATCATGCAATAAATTAAACTTTTCAAAAACTTGTTCCAAATTTTCTACAGTTAATAAGTGTGACTGTGTAATTAATAAGCATACTTTAGTACATCAAGAACAGCAGTATATATTTTGGATCTGGTACCACAACTGAGCTTTTTTCCCCCCCCAAGTACCTGTTGCACACTTACCTAATTTAATATTGTGTGCCAAACCTGTGATTGGTTAAATAGGTTTCATAATAAAATATCTGATAAACAAGATAGTGGAAAATGAAAGACCAGTGCCACAACATCCACAAGTCAGAATTTGGGTGGCTGTAGTAGTACAAACAGCAGCAGCTCAGTCGGCACCATCTGTCCAGCTAGTAGTAGTAGCAGGTCACCATTTCCAGTTGGTGACAGATTACAGTCCTGCTCATCGTTATTGGCACCCATGAAGTTAAGGCCTCTTGCACACGACAGTAGGGCCTTTTCTGTATTTTGCGGTCCATTTTTTTTCCGTTTCCGTTCCATTTCCCGCAAAAAATCTCTGTATGGTTTCCATATTCGACCGTTTTTTTGGGTATCGCAAATGAAGACAGAAATTTTTTAATCATTACTGTAATGTACAGTAATGTTTGTAAACAGTAAACACATGGGCAAAGTGGGCATGGATCCGCAAAAAACGGATGACATACAGATGTGTTCCGTATGCATTCCGTATTATTTGAGGACCCATTGACTTGAATGGAGCCACGGAACGTTATTTCTAACTCTTAGTGGAACGGATATACGGAAATGGAATGCATACGGAGTACATTCCGTTTTTTTTTTGCGGAACCATTGAAATGAATGGTTCTGCATACGGACCGGAAACAAAACCCGCAAAAACGGAACGGAAATGGAAAAAAAAGTTTGTGTGTAAGAAGTACATAATGTGCAATATCTCCTGAAAAAAATGAGACTCATGTTAAATACAAAAGAGCAAATTACAAACAACAATTAAAAACAAAAAACAATCTTTGTTAACTCTTTAGGTGTTCCACATGAATTAAAGGAAAATGTGGATAACATTTTTTGGCAGATTTTCCATCTTAATGCATTTTTTTCCCGCTAACAAAGCAAGGGTTAACAGCCAAACAAAACTCAATATTTATTGCCCTGATTCTGTAGTTTACAGAAACACCCCATATGTGGTCGTAAACTTCTGTACTGGCACACGACAGGTCACAGAAGAAAAGGAGCGCCATATGGTTTTTGGAGGGCAGATTTCACTGAGATAATTTTAAGTTGCCATGTCACATTTGAAGACCCCCTGATGCATCCCTAGAGTAGAAACTCCAGAAAAAATTTACCCCATTTTAGAAACTACACCCCTCAATGTATTCAAAACTGACTTTACAAACTTTGTTAACCCTTTAGGTGTTCCACAAGAATTAAAGGAAAATGTAGATGACATTTCAGAATTCACTTTTTTGGCAGATTTTCCATTTTAATCCATTTTTTTCCACTAACAAAGCAAGAGTTAACAGCCAAACAAAACTCAACATTTATTACCCTGATTTACAGAAAAACAGGGCACAGAAGGAAAGGAGTGCCATGTGGTTTTTGGAGGGCAGATTTCACTGGGATAATTTTAAGTTGCCATGTCACATTTAAAGATTCCCTGATGCACCCCTAGAGTAGAAACCCCCAAAAAGTGACCCCATTTCGGAAACTACGGAATAAGATGGCAGTCTTGTTGGTACTATTTTAGGGTACATATGATTTTCGGTTGCTCTATATTACACTTTTTGTGAGGTAAGGTAACAAAAAATAACCGTTTTGGCACCTTTTTTATTTTTTTATTTTTACGATGTTCATCTGACAGATTAGATTTTTATAGAACAGGTTTTTATGGGAACGAAAATACCAAATATCACAACTTTTGGTTGTTTGTTTCAGTTTTACATAATAAAGCATTTAAAAATGTATATGTTTTAGTGTTTCCATATTCTTAAAGCCATATATTAATTTTTTTGGGCGATTGTCTTATGTAGGGGCTATTTTTTTCAGTATGAGATGAATGTTTGATTGGTACAATTTAAGAGTACATATGACTTTTTGATCGCCTGGTATTACCCTTTTTGTGATGTAAAGGTGACAAAAAATTGCTTTTTTTGACAGTTTTTATTTTTTCATTTTTACAGTGTTCACCTGAGGGGTTAGGTCATGTGATATTTTTATACAGCAGGTTGTTATGAATGCAGCAATACCTAATATGTATACTTTTTTTTATTTATTTAAGTTTTACACAAATGCATTTTTGAAACAAAAAAAATAATCTCCATATTCTGAGAGCCATATACATATATATATTTTTGGGGGGTGATTGTCTTAGGTAGGGTCTCATTTTTTGCTGGATGAGATGGCGGTTTAATGGGTACTATTTTAGGCTGCATATGACTTTTTGCTAGCTTGGCATTACACTTTTTGTGATGTAAAATTTTTTGGGACAGTTTTTATTTAAATTTTTTTACGTGTTAACGTGAGGATTAAGATCATGTGATATTTTTATACAGCAGGTTGTTACGGATGTGGTGATACCTAATATGTATACTTTATTCATTTATTTAAGTTTTACACAATAAAATAATTTTGAACCAAAAAATATCATGTTTGAGTGTCTCCATGTTCTGAGCGCCATAGTTTTTTATATTTTTTTAGCAAATGTCTTAGGTAGGAGCTTATTTTTTTGCAGGATGAGATGACCGTTTAAAGGGTACTATTTTGGGGTGCGTATGACTTTTTGATCGCTTGGTATTACACTTTTTGTGATGTAAGGTGACAAAAAATGGCTTTTTTTACACATTTAATTTTTTATTTTTACGGTGTTCATCTGAGGGGTTAGCTAATTTTATATTTTAATAGACCTGGTTGTTACAGACACGGCGATACCTAATATGTTTACTTTTTTATTTTTTTCACTTTTAACACAATAAAATAAGTTTTGAAACAAAAAAAATCATGTTCTGGTGTCTCCATATTCTGAGAGCCATAGTTTTTTTTATTTTTTGTTTTATGTAGGGGGTCATTTTTTGCAAGATGAGGTGACGGTTTGATTGGTACTGTTCTGTCTTCATACACGTTTATACAGTGTGCAGTCTGACATTCTGCATAAACCATTTCAGTCTTCAAAATAAGAGGACTGTTCTTTGTAGTCTAACTTGTTTATTGGTCAACAGGTTGTACTCTCTGCGTGATTGTACAAGTGTGCGGTAAAACTACAAGAATACAAATAACATGTATAAGTATAAAGCATAGCGAAGCATGTACTATAACATTTGCAGTGATAGTAAAAGCACATGGTAAAATGGCTGGCTATACGTAGGATTACATGTCTAGCTAACAGTAGAAACAACTCCCTGAGTAACAATTACAACTGACTAAACAGCTCTGCATAACATAATATCCCTGAAACAAAGGTAGATCTCTCACCAGCTTTTACAAGGATGGTGGAGTTTGAGAAGGAGAAATGCATAGGACAGCTCTGCTGATGTGTCCTGGTGACTGAAGGCTTCTCTTACCCAGGATGCTTTTCACTCTCACAATGCTTTGCACCACCCACAATGCAGCAGTCTTTGTAACAGGAAAAACAAAGTGCAATACAACTTAACACCGCTAGATGGTGCTATAACCACACTAATCACTACAGAAATACCAAAACTGAGGAAGACGTGATCTTTAATGATTCTCAAACTTGGCTAGGCAGAACAGGCACTATTTTGGTGGGCATACGCCTTTTTGATCACTTGGTGTTGCACTTTTTGTGATGTAAGGTGACAAAAAAATTGGGAAAGTTAGTTTTTTTACTCAGAACTTTTTTTTATTATGAAATAAATGTTTTAACATTTTTATTTTTGTCCCACTCTGGGACTTAAATTTCTGGGCTCTGATCCACTCTGCAATGCATTACAATACAACCTGTATTGTAATGCATTGGCTGTCAGCTTTTATGCTGACAGCCTGCCTATGAGACCCAGCCTAAGGCTGGATCTCACAGGCTTCCGTAGAAGGCAAGCCCCGATGCCGATGGACTGCCGGTGTATGCAGCAGGGGCCTGGCTGTCAGTGACTGCCGGGTCCATGCCGCTGATCGGGTGGGCGCAGCTCCTGCACCCACCCTATCAGCCTGCCGTACATGTAGGGCTCTGGTCCTTAAGTCACGCCCACCATCTCTGTACATGTACGCCGCGGGTCCTTAAGGGGTTAAGAAGTTTTCCAAGCATGGAACCGTCAAGAACCTCCCTGGACATGGGGGAAAGAGGAAAATTGACAAGAGATGTATTCGAAGGTTGGTGCGAACAGTGGAAAAAAACGCGTCAAACCTGAAGGCCAAGTCCTGGAACAGTCTGGGGTCATGGTTTCAATAAGTACAATATGCTGCACACTAAACCAAGCAGAGCTTTATTGGCAAAGGCCAAGGAAGAAACCATTGCAGAACAAAAGACATAAAAAGGAATTGACTGATCTTTGCCAAAGAGTACCTTGACAAACCACACTCCTTCTGGGAAAATGTTCTGTGGACAGATTAAACTAAGATCAAGCTTTTTGGCAATGCAAAGCAACAGTTTGTTTACAGACAGCACAATGAAGCTTATAAGGAAAAGAACACCCTACCAACAGTTAAGTATGGTGGAGGATCCATAATACTGTTGGGTTGCTTTGCTGTAATTATCAAGAGATTTTAGAGTGAAATGTCCTACACAGTATAAGAAAACTTGGTTTGAGTCGAAGAGCATGGGTCCTCCAGCAAGACAAGGACCCATAGCACACATCCAAAGTACACAGGAATGGTTGAATGGAAAAAAAAATGAGTGATTTAAAATAGCCAGCAATGAGTCCTGACCTCAATCCCATTGAAAATCTTTGGGGTTAGCTGAAACCTGCCATTGGGAAAAAGAACCCTGCAAACATTCAAGAGTTTGAACAAACTGCAAAGGAAAAGTGGGAAAAAATACCAGATGAGAAGTGCAAGAAGCTTATAGATGGCTACAAGACAACAACGTTTGGAGGCGGTCATCAATGCCAAAGGGTGTACAACTATGGCCTCTTTCACACTTGCGTTGTCCGGATCCGGCGTGTATTCCCCTTGCCGGAAATTACACGCCGGATCCGGAAAAACGCAAGTGTACTGAAAGCATTTGAAGACGGATCCGTCTTCAAAATGCTTTCAGTGTTACTATGGCACCCAGGACGCTATTAAAGTCCTGGTTGCCATAGTAGGAGTGGGGAGCGGGGGAGCGGTATACTTACAGTCCGCGCGGCTCCCGGGCGCTCCAGAGTGACGTCAGAGTGCCCGATGCGCATGGATCACGTGCCTTGCGATCACGTGATCCATGCGCTTGGGGCGCCCTGACGTCACTCTGGAGCGCCCCGGGAGCCGCACGGACGGTAAGTATGCTGCTCCCCCGCTCCCCGCTACACTTTACCATGGCTGCCAGGACTTTAGCGTCCCGGCAGCCATGGTAACCATTGAGAAAAAGCTAAACGTCGCATCCGACAATGCGCCGAAACGACGTTTAGCTTAAGGCCGGATCCGGATCAATGCCTTTCAATGGGCATTAATTCCGGATCCGGCCTTGCGGCAAGTCTTCAGGATTTTTGGCTGGAGCAAAAAGCGCAGCATGCTGCGGTATTTTCTCCGGCCAAAAAACGTTCCGTTCCGGAACTGAAGACATCCTGAACGGATTTCACTCCATTCAGAATGCATTAGGATAAAACTGATCAGGATTCTTCCGGCATAGAGCCCCGACGACGGAACTCTATGCCGGAAGACAAGAACGCAGGTGTGAAAGAGCCCTAAGTATTAATTAGGGGTGCCTTTATTGCTGCACATGCTGTTTATTCTGCTTCTTCTTTAAAATTACATGTAAGTTGAAAAACAACATTTTATTGTTGTATTACTTTGGACCACTAATTAAAAAATTATTAGGATATAACTTTGTTACATTTCCATTTATTTCTGAAGATATTGTACAGTCTAAGAAAAAAATGTAGGGATGCCAATAATGGCGAGCAGCACTGTAAAGTTAGAGAACTATAGCAGGGCTTCATAGAAATAAATTGTGATTGTCATACACTCCACTGCTAATGCATTGGAGTGTATGAAACAAGCCATCTTATGAACAAAAAACATGTTTAAAAAAATATATAAATTAAAATCACATGTAAACAATAAAAAAATTCATATCACTTTTTTTTCCTAGTATTAAAATGCAATAAAAACTCTACCTATGTGGTATCGCCATAATCGTGCTGACCTGGAGAATAGAGGTAACGTCAGTTTTACTGTATAGGGAATACCGTAAAAGCAAAACCCATAACATGTTGTTTTTTTCCAATTTCACCTCATATATATTTTGGGGGATTTTTTTCCAGCTCCCCACCACATTGTATGCAATATTAGATAGTGGAATTAGAAAATGCAACTTGTCCCACAAAAAACAAACCCTCATACAGCTATAAAAACTGAAAAATGTAAAAGTTATGACCCAGAAAGGCAGGGAGTGAAAAAATAAAATGCAAAAAAAAAAACAACCTCCGGGGTTGAAAGGGTTAAAGATTTTAGAGACAGCCAGGATTTCAATATTACTTTTTAAATTGTCAGAAATATGAAGTGGACTAGTTGGTTAAGATGTATGTCACATTCAGTTCAATTCTAAAAAAGTGGATGAAAATAAACAAAAATCACTTGACGCCAGTATGTATTCTTGACTGGGCAGTAAAAGAAAATCTGAACCCTGTTTATTACTTAAAACCCTCAAAATTGCCATAAAATAAAGGGGTTATCCAAGAGTAAGACATACCTCCAAGAGTGGCTAACCCTTAGTGGAGATAAAACTTAACTAGTCCCTGCCACTGAGCTAGGTGTCTGTGGCTCTTCCTCTCCATGCTGCACTCAACTTGCATCAACAGGGGGAACTTTTTTTATAGCTTTTCACGACATCTGCTTACGTGATTCAAGGGAGCAGGTCGCTCCTGCAGTCTGTGATTGGCTGCAGCGGTGTCCTGCTCCCCTTGTGTCACATGACCAGTTGTTGTGAAACATCTACCAATTGCTCCCAATGTATTGTTGGTAACCTGCGACGTCGAGTCTCTTTACACCAACATTGCACACAAGGACGGCATCAGGGCCACAACCCATTTTTTTGATAAATCAATCTCGGAGGAGCCGGCCTATCGCGCCTTCCTGGTAAGTCTCCTGCATTTTGTGTTACATCACAATTATTTTGTCTTTGACCGGATTTTTTACAGGCAGGAGTCTGGGACCGCGATGGGTGCACGCTGTGCGCCCTCCTACGCAAACCTATTTTTAGGCTGGTGGGAGGAGACCTGCGTGTACCCGTCGCCGTCCTTCAGTGGGGGCGTGGTGGGTTGGTTCCGCTACATTGACGACGTCCTGTTTCTTTGGCAGGGCTCCAGGGAAACCTGTATTCAGTTTATTGACACGTTAAATATCAACGATCTTAACATCCATTTGACGTATACAATATCGGATGATGTGGTGGATTTCCTGGATTTGAAGCTACGCAAAGAGCATGAGCGGATCACTACATCTCTTTTCCGAAAGAGCACGGCTACCAACAATTTACTACACTATCAAAGCTTTCACCCAATCCATATGAAGAGAGGGATCCCAAAAGGGCAGTTTCTCAGGTTGCGGCGCAATTGCACCAGTGTAATGGACTTCAAGACAGCATCAGCAGACCTAACTACGCGGTTTCGAAAAAGGGGGTACCCCAGGAGGCTCATCACTCGATCTTATGAAGAAGCCAAGAACGCTGACCGGATGCAACTATTCGCCCCAAAATCAAAAACCAGGGATGGTAAGGTGCACTTGATTACGCGTTACAACAATCAATGGTCAGCATTATATAAGATCCTGGATAACCACTGGTTTCTGCTTACCTCTGACCACAGATTGACACCATACATGGATGAAAAACCAAAAATTATTGCCTGTAAAGCACCCTCACTTAAGGACAAGCTTGTATGTAGTCACTTCCAGCGTCCTACACGGGGACTGAATAGAGGCATCAAGCTCAAAGGCACACATCCCTGCGGCCAGTGTAATATTTGTCCATATATGCTGGGGAAAGATAACTTCATGAATGGTGAGGAACACATACGCCTAAAGCACTACATCAACTGTCGCACGAGAAACGTGGTATATGGGATCATTTGTCCATGTAGGCGAATATATGTGGGACAAACCTCACAGGAACTGCGAAAACGGATCCAACAGCATATGTCTAATATTAACCTGGCCGCCCGTGACCGGGCTGATGAGGAGAAGACGCTCACCTCTGTGGCTTCACACTTCTTGGATCATCATGGGGGTAAGTACAATGACCTACAAGTTGTAGGCTTAGAAAAAAATTTCTCCAGCATTAGGGGGACACACACAACACAATGTCTGTTGAAGGAAGAATCCCGATGGATTTATAACCTTGACTGTTTATCTCCACTGGGTCTTAACGAGGAGCTTTTATTTACAGGTTTTTATGCTAGATGATTTGTTGCACTTTTTAATGTTTTTTCTTTTTCGTTCTTATAATTCTAGATACACATGTTGTTCACATCTTATGTGATTACTTGGCCCTCGTTTCTGGGATTGGGTCATCCTCTTCTGCACTTCGGTTGAAAAATCACTTGAACATCGTTCATCACATTTAATCCCACTGGATCATCATGTTCCTCTTACAAGGACTTTTTTGCTTCTGTGGACTTGTGATTATTAGTCTAATCTAATCCATCTATGTCCCCACATTACCTGAATTCGATAATCCTTGGATGCTGCACCTTCTGGTGTGGCCACCCTTTGAAGAACAACCCTCTCTGATTCTGGGACCTGGACGCGGGGTGCTGCAGATTCGGGCATGGTGTTCTAAATTCTTCTCTTTTTCTTTTTCTCTTTCATTTCATTTTTCTTAATTTTTTTCTTTTTCAAAATCTCTGTTCCCATTCCTTCCCCTCCCCCCCCTTTCCCCCCCTTTCCCCCTTTTTTTTTTTTTTATATATATAAAAAACTAATATTTTTACAGGTAGATTTGAAATCACTATCGGGGTGATTAATGAGCACACACCGTAAAATCTTTAAACTAAACTGAATTCAGGGGTGATTAATAGTCAAAATTAAGGGACAGGATGCCTACCTAAACACGCTTTGGTGTGATATCATGTAGCCGAATTGGCAGACCGGGTCATTTTTTTGACAGGTAGTTAATTCCGCGCATGATTCAATCACAATATTCACTTTTGGTTTTTATTTTTGGGCATTCTTTTTGCCCCTTAATGCACTAATTAATACATCAAAATTAAAAAAACAAAAAAAAAAAAAAAACAAAAAATAAAAAAAAAAAAGTCCTTAAAATACATAAAAAATAAAAAACAATAAGAATTAGATATGTAAAAAATAATAATATAAATATATATTATTTTATATATAACATATATATAATAGATAAAAAATAAACAATAAACACATATAATAGTATAATATAAAAAAACCTTTAATATCAAATAATTATTAATAATAATATAAAAAATCGATTTATTTTTGGACTCTGAGGTACAATAATTATTATTATTTGTCACTTTTTCTGTGTTTTTCTGTGTTTTCATCCATTTACTTTATTTTATCTTTGGTGTTCCCTTTATGTCCCTATCTTTGGATTGACATCTGTCTCTTTCTCCTCATTTCAGTCTCTGGCCACTTTCCCCGATGCTGCTTTCTTTATCTACTATTTATTATTGGATACAATTTGTCCATTACCTATTCTATGCGTATCTGCAGCTCCTCCCGTCGCGTCATATACCGGGACTCACGTCACTTCCGGTAGTTGACACACAGTTGGAGCTCTGTGAGCCGGCACTTGCTGCTACATCCGGCTCCTGGAACGCAGCACGGGCCGGCTTTGATTGGCGCACGCGCGGACGGCATATCCGGACGCCGTTCGCCTCCCATATCTGATTTACATTTATAACATAGACTTCCCCACTTCGCCCCTCTGTCTATCCATGACTGCGAGGTGGTTACCGCCCCCTCCTCCATCAGGAATCAGTGTTCAGCTGTAAGGTATTAGTTCATTGATTATTTAGTATACATATACCTGATGATCAACATTAGGAACCAGGCACTCCTGAGGAAGCCAGCAAGTCTGGCGATACGCGTTGGGCTCTTCTGCTGACCGCCACAGACACCCCCCATCATGCCATTTTTATGATAAGTATTCATTATCTATTGTTGATGGATTTCATGCACTTTATATTATTACATGCTGATTAATGTGGGGGTTTGTACATGAATTTGTGGCGATTCAGATGGGCATGAGCCGATACACGGCTTATATGGCTCAGATTTGTTGTATACAACGATTTTAAATTTTTATGTTGTGTCTGTCACCTGAATAAACTTATATTTTTGTAGATGTGCGGCTCCCATTTCGGTATTCTTTTCCTCTCTTGTCATATTGTGCTTCATATACCGAGGGCCGGCACTCTTTTTTTCATTATTGGATGTGCCCCTATTTTCTTTGATTGCACAGTTGTTGTGAAAAGCTATAAAAAGTTATGGGGTTCAGAATATGGAAATGCAAATAACAATTTATGTTTTACACAAGAAAAGAAAAACTATAAAAATGTGGTATTTCTATAATCATACTGACCCACAGAATTAAGTTGACATCGGTTGTACTGCATAGGGAATGCCGTAAAAACCAATAAAACTATGGCGGAATTGCATTTTTCCCCCCAATTCCACCCATTTAGAATTTTTTTCCATCTTCCCCCTACATTGTATGCAATATTGAATGGTGCCATCAGAAAGTACAGTGTGTACTGCAAAAAAAGGTTCTCATCCAGCTATGTGAATGAAAAATAAAGTTTTCTTTTCTAGCCAGTCTTCCATAAATCCCCTCTTGGTGGAGTGTACGAGTTATAGTTGTCCTATTTCGGGGGCGCAGGGCAGACCTCCGGGATGTCTTGCAAACAGGATACAGGCAGATTACAGACCAGGAACCAACTAAATACTTTATTACAAATGTAATAAGTGAACATGACGATACTGAAAAGCATGTTAGGCAATAGTGGTAGCTCTACCACAGAACGAAGTACACTGGGAGACCAGAGGCAAAACCCAGGAGGGTGAAGAGCCAGTGAGCCTCATTATTCACAGAGCCCCTGGTGGTGAGGATGAACTGGGCCGAGGGCTCACTGGTCGCACCTCGAGGAAGGTCTCGGTACACTTGGCCACTACCTTCAGGACTGGAACCCAACCAAACACAGGACATTGATCAGATGAGAAACAGGAACTAGCACACAAGTGTCACGAGGGTATCGAGAACCACGCCTGACTCCGTTATACCCGGGGTCAGGAAGTCGCAGCGGTTGGCTGCACGCTCTATTTAAGATAGGGCTGTTTTCCTTATGGTAGCTTTCTGGGTTTGCTTTGCAAACCCTTTTGGCTCACTCAGGGATCCGTAGCTCCTTCTCCTCAGCTGTTCCTTGTCCAGCACTCCCAAACCTCCTTATATTCCTCTCACACTTCTCTGGTTGCCAGAGATAGAGCTTCCTGCCTGGACATCTATCCTGACCCACTGGAGCTGTGTTGCTGCGTTCTCTGACTGTTGATTCAGAACGCTACCCTCCGGATCCCTGTTGGACCTTTGTGGACAGTTGTTGTCGTCCACCTGGGTGTTTGTGTTTGTCTGGGTTTGTCTGTCCTCTCCCTGGTGTTTCCCTCTTAGTGCAGTGGTGAGGACTAGCGATCCCACCGGCCCGTTCACTATCTAGGGCTCATTTCAGGGAAAGCCAGGGTTTAGGCACGTGATCGCCGCACGGGTGAGGAACCCGTCTAGGGACGTCAGGGCAGTCAGGTGCCAGCCGCAAGGTGAGTTAGGGGTCACCACCTTTCCCTCTCCCTTAGGCAGGGCTTTCCCTGTTTTCCTCCCTGTGCGTGACACCGGTCATTACATTATCTCTGGCCCTTATTTTGTGTAGGTAAAAAAAAAATAATATATATATATATTTATATTTTTTTTTTTTACCTACTTAGAATCCAGTATGGATCAAATTGCTGCTCTGTCCAAACAATTTCATGGCCTGTCTTTGGAGGTGGTAGGATTGAAGGCGTCGGTCCTCCAGCAACAGCAGCAATTACAACTGACCGCAAGCCCAGCGGTTGCTACTGGTAACCAGGTTGTTGCGGAACCCAAGGTCCCTCTCCCTGACAGATTTTCTGGGGGAAGGGACAAGTTTTTGGCATTCCGTGAGGCCTGTAAGTTATATTTTAAACTGCGCCCTCACTCCTCTGGTAATGAAGATCAGCGGGTGGGGGTTGTTATTTCCCTGCTGCAGGGGGACCCGCAGTCCATGGGCGTTCTCTTTACCTACTGATTCCCAGGCTCTTCGGTCAGTGGATGAGTTTTTCGGGGCCTTGGGTCTCATATATGACGACCCTGACCGAGTAGCACTGGCTGAATCAAGATTACGGAGACTCTTACAAGGAGAACGGCCGGTAGAGGAGTATTGCTCTGAATTCCGTAGGTGGGCTACGGATACCCAATGGAACGACCCGGCTCTCAGGAGTCAGTTCTGCTCTGGGTTATCCGAAAGGGTTAAGGATGCGCTTGCATTATATGAGACCCCCTTTTCCCTTGATGCTGGTTATGTCCCTTTCTATCCGTATAGAGAGACGCCTTAGGGACAGGTTGAAAGAACCAGAGAAATTGGTAACTCCTCTCAAGCAGCAGTTAGTCTGTACGGACTTAGACGAGCCTATGCAGCTAGGAGGAACTACTCGTCAGGTCCGTCCTCCTGAGGCTCGCCGTAGGCGTGGGGTTTGTTTTTTTTGTGGGGAGAGGGGTCATTTCATTAATGTCTGTCCTTCTTTCCTCAGAAACAAAAGACCGTCGGAAAAACTACTAACCCCAGGCTGTGTGGAGGATGTCAGCCGGGGGGTATACGTCTCCTCCATACGTACATCGCAATTTGTGTTGCCAGCGGTTATTGTTTTTGGTGATAAGACGGAGACTATTTCTTTCTTTTTAGACAGTGGAGCAGGGGTAAATTTGATAGATGCCCATTTTGCCCGCACTTTGGGTTTGTCTCTCTGTACGTTACAGAGACCCATTCCCATATTCGCTATTGATTCTGCTCCCCTGTCTCAGAGAAACCTCACCCACATTGTTCATAATATACACCTTCGGGTAGGGGACCACCATAACGAGATGCTTTCAGGTTATGTTCTGGAGGGGCTTCCCACTCCGGTGGTGCTGGGTCTTCCCTGGTTGGTAGCGCACAATCCAGTAGTGGATTGGCAGGCCAGGGAGATATTGGAGTGGAGTGAGCAGTGCAGAGAAAATTGCTTAAATAGCAATTGCTTAGTCGCCTCCATAACTACCCTACCTACATTTATTTCGGATTTTGAGGATGTTTTTTCTGAAAAGGGTTGTCAGAAGTTACCACCTCATCGTCCTTATGATTGCCCGGTTAACCTTATTCCCGGCGCAAAATTACCCAAGACCAGGTTATATAATCTTTCGGGTCCAGAGAGACAAGCCATGAAAGATTATATCTCCGAGAGCTTGGCTAAGGGACACATCAGGCCCTCTTCTTCACCCGTGGCTGCAGGGTTTTTCTTCGTTAAAAAGAAAGATGGGGGCCTGCGTCCTTGCTTAGATTTTCGCGAATTAAATCGGATAACCATCCGAGACCCATACCCTCTTCCTCTCATTCCTGACCTGTTTAATCAGATTGCGGGTGCTAGGTGGTTCTCCAAACTTGATCTTAGGGGGGCCTACAATCTGATTCGTATTAAGGAGGGGGATGAGTGGAAGACAGCGTTTAACACCCCTGAGGGGCATTATGAAAATCTAGTTATGCCTTTCGGTCTGACCAATGCTCCTGCCGTCTTTCAACATTTCGTTAATGACATTTTTAGTCATCTAATCGGCAGGTTTGTGGTAATATACCTAGATGATATTTTAATTTATTCGTCTGATCTGAGAACACATGAGGAGCATGTCAGACAAGTACTGCAGGTCCTACGGACGAATGAATTATATGCTAAGATTGAAAAATGTGTCTTCGCCGTTCAGGAAATACAATTCCTGGGTTATTTTTTATCTGCTTCAGGTTTCCGTATGGATCCTAGGAAGGTCCAGGCAATTTTAGATTGGGATCTTCCTGAGAACCTCAAAGCACTACAACGGTTCTTGGGCTTCGCGAATTTCTATAGGAAATTCATTAAAAATTATTCACTTATTGTAAAACCGCTTACTGACATGACTAGGAAGGGGACTGATTTTTCTAAATGGTCTGACGCCGCTAAAGTTGCTTTTTCCTCTCTAAAAGAGAGGTTTACCTCAGCACCTGTACTAGTCCAACCTGATGTCTCTCAGCCTTTTATTGTTGAAGTCGATGCGTCAGAGGTGGGAGTGGGGGCGGTGCTGTCTCAGGGTCCGTCTCCTGGCAAATGGCGTCCTTGTGCTTTCTTTTCGAAAAAACTATCTGCAGCAGAAAAGAACTACGATATTGGCAATAGGGAACTATTAGCTATTAAACTTGCGTTTGAGGAGTGGCGCCACTTCTTAGAGGGGGCAGTCCACCCCGTCACTGTGATTACGGACCACAAAAATCTCCTGTACCTCGAATCAGCTAAGCGTCTCACCCCTAGACAGGCTAGGTGGTCGCTATTTTTTACCAGGTTTAACTTTGTTATTACCTATCGTCCTGGGGCAAAGAACACCAAGGCTGATGCACTATCTCGTTGTTTCCCTGGAGGGGGTAATGTGAGTGATCCGGTGCCCATTCTACAAAGAGGAGTGGTTGTCTCTGCGGTACACTCTGTTTTGGAGGGGAAGGTGTTAGAGGCCCAGGGGGACGCCCCGGTCTCTTGCCCCTCAGAGAAATTGTTTGTACCGTTGAACCTACGTTTCGAATTATTAAAGGAACATCATAATTCGGCACTTGCTGGGCACCCGGGTAGTAAAGCAACCTTGGAGCTATTGTCTCGTCGTTTTTGGTGGCCAAGGTTGCGTCAGGATGTATTGGATTTTGTGTCTTCTTGTTCTACCTGTGCGCGCGCAAAAGTTTCACATACACGTCCTGCAGGGTCTCTATTACCACTCGTCATTCCCAATAGACCGTGGACACATCTGTCAATGGATTTTATCACTGACTTACCTTTGTCTGCGGGTAAAACAGTGATTTTGGTAGTAGTGGACAGGTTTAGCAAAATGGTACACTTCATTGCGTTACCCGCACTACCTAATGCTAAGACTCTTGCTCAGGTATTCGTCAGTGAAATCGTGAAGCTTCACGGGGTCCCCTCCGATGTTGTTTCGGATCGGGGTACCCAGTTTATTTCTAAATTTTGGAAAGCTTTTTGTTCCCGTTTGGGGGTACACTTGTCCTTTTCCTCAGCTTTCCATCCTCAGTCGAATGGACAGACTGAGCGAACCAACCAAAACCTTGAGACATATCTAAGATGTTTTGTGTCTGAAAACCAAGAGTTGTGGTCATCATATTTACCGTTAGCTGAGTTTGCCATAAATAATCGTCGTCAGGAATCCACTGGCAAGTCACCATTTCTTGGTGCATATGGTTTTCATCCCCAATTCTGTACTTTCAAAGAGGGGGGGTCTTCTGGGGTTCCCGAAGAGGAACGTTTTTCGTCATCTCTTTCATCGGTATGGCAGAAGGTGCAAGCTAACTTGAAAAATATGGGAGGTAAATACAAATGCATGGCTGATA
This sequence comes from Bufo gargarizans, assembly GCF_014858855.1. Lineage (NCBI taxonomy): Eukaryota > Metazoa > Chordata > Amphibia > Anura > Bufonidae > Bufo > Bufo gargarizans. The sequence goes on along the minus strand of NC_058080.1, from coordinate 415,665,036 downwards.
AGAGACGGTCGCCAGGTCCGGACCTAGGAGTGAATGACTATGTGTGGTTGTCTACTAGGAATATTAAATTGAAGGTTCCCTCTTGGAAACTGGGTCCTAGGTTTATTGGCCCTTACAAAATTGTAGCCATCATCAACCCCGTGGCTTTTCGCCTGGAGTTACCTCAGACTTTTAAAATTCATAATGTTTTTCATAAGTCGTTACTCAAAAAATATGTTCCACCTCTAGAACCATCACCGCTGCCACCCCCTCCTGTTGTCGTGGATGGTAATCTAGAATTTCAGATATCCAAAATTGTTAATTCTCGTCGGGTCCGCCGCTCTCTTCAATATCTGGTGCATTGGAGAGGTTACGGTCCCGAGGAAAGAATGTGGGTTCCTGCGTCTGAGGTAAACGCCGACAGGTTAGTTCGGGTTTTTCATGCCTCTCATCCTGAGAGACCTGGTCCTGAGTGTCCGGAGGCCCCTCGTAGAGAGGGGGGTACTGTCACGAGGGTATCGAGAACCACGCCTGACTCCGTTATACCCGGGGTCAGGAAGTCGCAGCGGTTGGCTGCACGCTCTATTTAAGATAGGGCTGTTTTCCTTATGGTAGCTTTCTGGGTTTGCTTTGCAAACCCTTTTGGCTCACTCAGGGATCCGTAGCTCCTTCTCCTCAGCTGTTCCTTGTCCAGCACTCCCAAACCTCCTTATATTCCTCTCTCACACTTCTCTGGTTGCCAGAGATAGAGCTTCCTGCCTGGACATCTATCCTGACCCACTGGAGCTGTGTTGCTGCGTTCTCTGACTGTTGATTCAGAACGCTACCCTCCGGATCCCTGTTGGACCTTTGTGGACAGTTGTTGTCGTCCACCTGGGTGTTTGTGTTTGTCTGTGTTTGTCTGTCCTCTCCCTGGTGTTTCCCTCTTAGTGCAGTGGTGAGGACTAGCGATCCCACCGGCCCGTTCACTATCTAGGGCTCATTTCAGGGAAAGCCAGGGTTTAGGCACGTGATCGCCGCACGGGTGAGGAACCCGTCTAGGGACGTCAGGGCAGTCAGGTGCCAGCCGCAAGGTGAGTTAGCGGTCACCACCTTTCCCTCTCCCTTAGGCAGGGCTTTCCCTGTTTTCCTCCCTGTGCGTGACACCGGTCATTACAACAAGCAGATGTTTGGACCCCATGCGGAACGGAAGCATGGCGGTCACAGGCAGAGCTGCACACAGACTAGAGATCCTCCCTCCGGAGAACTCAGGAGCCCTCTCACGAAGGCAGGACATACACAGGACAGGAACAGAAGCAGTAAGGCACTGCAGGCAAGACATGGAACAGACTAGATAAGAAGCAGTAGGCACTGCCAGGCTAGACATAGAACAGACAGCACCTGATAAGCCACACCCAGGCCTAGATCCGGGAATGGTAACCCCATGAGAACCAGAATTAACAAGAAGCACAGAACAAACAATACAGGCCACGGTTCACACACAAGACTGCAGCCAGCACGCATCGTAGAACAAGCATACAATAGGAACACCCACAGCCAGTACACAAAGCGCATGCAGCCAGCCTGCACGGCACCGGTGACAGGAACTACAGAGATGCAGACACATACACAGGCATAGTTTACACAAGACACCGCAGCCAGCACACAGCACCAAGCAACCAGCATGCACAGGAGTAAGCCTGCAGCCAGTACGCGAGAGGGCATGCAGTTAGCTTACACGGCCACAACTGTCATAGTGAACGGCACTGTGACACCTATGAACAGACACTTTGATCTCTGCTGTGGATCTCTGGAGCTTCTTCAGTGTTGTCTTTGTTGAATCTCTGATTAGTGCCCTCTTGCCCGGAGTTTTGCTGGGCAGCCTTCTCTTGTAAGGTTTGTCTTGTGCCATGTTTTTTTCGATTTTGTTATAATGAATGTACTAGTGACCGATGGGATGTTCAAAGTTTGAGGTTTTTTTTTACATCCTAACCCTGATCTATACTTCTGCACAACTTTCTGACACATCAAGAAACACCATGATTGCACACAGGGGGACCTTATTCAACTAGTTATGTTACTTTGGAAGTTAACTGGCTGGACTAGACTCTAGCAAAAGTGAGTGAATTCATACGCACTCACAACATTTCAGTTATTTATTTTCATTCATTGTAACAGTTTGGACTATTTTGTCAGGTTATATAGAATAATATCAAAATCCGCATTTTAGTTGTAATGCAACGGAAAAGAAAAAATATTATTTTAGGGACGGGGGGTTATTGGTTGGGAATACTTTCTCGGTATGCCTTTCCATACAAACCGGTATAGGTTGATGATAAGACAAACAATGATACTATAGTGTATGAAATGTTTTTTACCCACAGAGAATTGCTTTAATTGTCATGAAAAGGTCAGCTGTAAAAAGAGCACACCCACATACTATTTTGTTTTTAAAATGTAAAATGTAAGAAAAAAAAAGTAGATACAATGGATAGTAGTTTCTGACCGTAGATAGGAAGACAGTATAAATATCACTTAGGTGTATTATAGTTTGCATTTGGGAGTATGGGGTTCTCTCTTTCTGTTGGTGAATTCTGCCATCTAGTGGTGAAATATATTTTTACAGTACATGTGTTTATCATATTAGGCTCTGTTCAGATCTGAGTTGGAGTCTCCATAGCAGATACTGTTATATTTGCTGGAAGAAATATCCCTCACTTATACGGTAGGGTGAGGAAGTTGTAAGGGTGTTTACAAGTTTCTCAATAGTTGGGAATGACTGCTTTAGGCAAAGGCAATTTGTGTCACTGAAATATTTCCCCCCCAAAATCCACTTAAAGGGGTTGTCCACTTTTTTCTTAATAATGATCTATCCTTAGGATAGGTCATTATCATCTGATCGGCAGGGGTCCCACCCTCGAGACCCCCGGTGATCAGCTGTTTGAAAAGGTGTCGGCACTGTAAATAGTGCTGCACCACTGACTTTCAAACTGCTGATTGGTGGGTGTTAGAGAACTTGGTGTTGTTTCCCCTTAAGTGGGGAAAATTTACTTCTACCTCACAGTTTTTTTTTGCCTTCCTCTGGATCAACTTGCAGGATAACAGGCCAAACTGGATGGACAAATGTCTTTTTTCGGCCTTATATACAGTCCTGATCAAAAGTTTAAGACCACTTGAAAAATGGCAAAAAATCATATTTAGCATGGCTGGATCCTAACAAGGTTCCAAGTAGAGCTTCAACATGCAACAAGAAGAAATGGGAGTGAGACAAAACATTTTTTGAGCATTCCATTTAATAAATACAACAAATAAACTGAAACAGGCTGTTTTTCTGCTGATCAAAAGTTAGGACCACACCTCCAAAAAAAAACTAAACCCCCCCCAAAACAGAAATCCAACTTCCAAACATGAACTCATTAATGAGTAGCTCCGCAGTTATTGTTTATCACTCCAAAAATCGTTTCGGCAGGCATCCATTTTTGTAAACTTCTCTTGCCATCCATCCCCAAAGGTTCTCAATTGAATTTAGATCAGGGGAACATGCAGGATGGGCTAAAAGAGTGATGTTATTCTCCTGGAAGAAGTCCCTTGTCCTGCGGGCATTGTGTACTGTAGCGTTGTCCTGTTGAAAAACCCAGTCGTTACCACAGAGATGAGGGTCCTCAGTCATGAGGAATGCTCTCTGCAACATCTGGATATAGCCAGCGGCCGTTTGACGCCCCTGCACTTCCTGAAGATCCATTGTTACACTGAAGGAAAAAGCACCCCAGACCATTATGGCGCCCCCTCCACTGTGGTGCGTAGAAAACATCTCAGGTGGGATCTGCTTGTCATGCCAGTAACGTTGGAAACCATGAGGACCATCAAGATTAAATTTTTTCTCATCAGAGAATAAAACTTTCTTCCACCTTTGAATGTCCCATGTTTGGTGCTCTCTTGCAAAGTCCAAACGAGCAGTTCTGTGGAGTTCAAGGAGACGAGGTCTTTGAAGACGTTTTTTGTTTTTTAAGCCCTTCAGTCTCAGGTGCCGTCTGATGGTTATGGGGCTGCAGTCAGCACCAGTAAGGGCCTTAATTTTGGTCGAGGATCGTCCAGTGTCTTGACGCACAGCAAATTGGATCCTCCTGCTCAGTGCTGATTAAATTTTTGGGGGTCTTCCACTTGACTTTTTTGTTCCATAACCCTCAGGATCATTTAAGAAATTCCAAATGACTGTCTTACTGCGTCCCACCTCAGCAGCGATGGCGCGCTGTGAGATGACCCTGCTTATGCAGTTCAACAACCCGACCACGTTCAAGAAAGGAAAGTTTTTTGCCTTTGACATCACAACGTGTGACTACCTGACAGAAGATGACAATGAATCACCATCTTTGCACAGATTTGGCCTTTTAAAGGCATGTGGTCCTAAAATTTTGATCAGCTGAAAAACAGCATGTTTCAGTTTAATCGTTATTTTCAATTAATTGAATGCTCAAAAAATGTTTTGTCTCACTCCCATTTCTTCTTGTTGCATGTTGAAGCTCTACTTGGAACCTTGTTAAGATCCAACAATGTAAAATATGATTTTTTTGTGTGCCATTTTTCAAGTGGTCTTAAACTTTTGATCAGGACTGTACTATGTTACTATATACTATGTAACGCAGTGTCGCAACCTCATTCACCTAAATGGGGCTGAACTGTGCCCAGGCTACTTGGCCTATGGTTGTTACATCACTGGTATGCGAGAATGCCGCTGCACTACTGCAAGTGCCCCTGTCTTTTCAAAAAGCTGATTGGCGGGGGTCCTATGTGTCAGACCCCCACCAATCAGATATTGATGACCTATGAAAAGGATAGATCATTGGGAAGAAAAAGGCAGACAACCTCTCTAATATTTCTGCTCGAGTTATGTATGATATTGGTATTACTTTGTTCACATCTGTGTAGGAAGCTTCTATAGGGGCCTCTGTCTCAGATTGCGCTACCAAAATTAGGTCTATGAGGCATATTTACTATTGAAAATCCAACATAATTATCATTTTAATCAAACAAGGATATGATAGTTATACAGTATCTCACAAAAGTGAGTACACCCCTCACAGTTTTGTTAATATTTTATTATATCTTTTCATGGGACAACACTGAAGATATGACATTTTGATACAAAGTAAAGTAGTCAGTATTCAGTTTGTATATGTGACTGTTGTAATGCTTGTGATCTGTAGTGATTTGACCTACATATATGTGCCTTGCCTAAGTGATTACTTGATTAATGAGCTAAATGTCCCCTAGTTCTATGATCACACTCCCGATAAATATAGACACAGTCTAAGGGGAAGCACTCGCAAGGGTCAGCGCGAGCCAAAAAGCACCATCTCTGCCAAAGTACCATATTGCCTAAGTGCTTGGCAGTTAGACAGGACAGGAGACGGAGATGCTATGTGTACCTACTCAAACAAAGTATTGGTTCACCCAGGTTCTTGCTACATTTCGCATTGCTACGGCTGTCTACCTTCAAAATCAACCACACCGTCCACCCTCTGTCTCTTCTCTCTACATCAGTCCCTCCCTCCTTCTCTCACCCTTGTTCAGTTCACATACACTTTATACCCTGTAGGGAATTGCTCTGGTAGGCAGGGTAAGCGGACCCAATACAGAGACAAAACCCCTGTTGATAAACAAAAGTCAGTGTCTAATAAGAACCGGCCCGGATCGGCTTTACAGCCACACTAAGTAAAACCGTGTCAGCGAGCACTAGCTGCGGCTGACACACAAAATAACCGGTTCCTATCTCACCGAGGCCAGGAACCTCAGTAACACGTACCTTTCGTCAATGACGGACCCTTGCGCATTCCTACACACTTTCCCCTATGTTGAACCCTTAGGGGGTGAACACACCCCAGACAGTGTACTCAGGACAGGGCATCCGCGTTGCCCTGTAACTGGCCTGCCCTGTCTTCTACTGTGAACCTAAAGTTTTGCAGCGATAAGTACCACCTGGTGACCCGAGCATTCCTCTCTTTGGCCTGGCTCATCCACTTGAGAGGGGAGTGATCGGTCACCAGACGGAACCTACTCCCCAACAGATAATAGCGGAGAGACTCGATTGCCCACTTGATGGTCAGGCACTCTCTCTCCACTATACTGTACCGGATCTCCGCTGGAGTGAGCTTACGGCTGAGGAAGACAACGGAATGCTCCTCCCCGTTAACTTCCTGAGACAGCACCGCACCAAGGCCCACTTTGGAGGCATCAGTCTGTACCACAAACTCCCTTTTAAAGTCGGGCGTCACCAAAACCGGGGACCCACACAGGGCCGATTTCAAAGCGGAGAAAGTTTCTTCTGCCTGGTCATTCCAGCGGACTATCACGGACCTCCGTCCCTTTAAGAGCCCTGTCAACAGAGCCTCTAAAGTGGCAAAATGGGGGACAAACCTCATGTAATAGCCCACAATTCCCAGGAACGACTTTACTTGTCTAGAGGTGGCAGGTCGGGGCCAATTCCGTATCGCCTCTATTTTGCTCACTTGAGGTTTAACCCCTTAGTGACCACCCATACGTGTTTTTACGGCGGTCACTAAGGGGCCTTGGGCTGGAGCGCCGCCTTTTTACGGCGGCACTTCAGCCCGAGTTAACGCTAAAATCAAGCGTAGTAGCTCCGTGCCCGCAGCTACCGGAGGTAGCTGAGGGCTCGGGGCAGTGATCAGAGACCGTGACAAGCGGTCTCTGATCACGTGATCGCCGTGATACACTTTATCACCGAAAATGATGCCTGAACTAAAACTTTCTCCCTCCTCTCATGTGAGAGAGGAGGGAGAAAGTCTCCGGTGCTAGGATCGGGTCCCCCAGCACTTCTGTCCCTAAGCTGGGTCCCGATCCTCACCCCCCCACCCCCCTTACCCTCAAGGAAGATGGCGGCGGCGGCCCGGCGCATGCGCAGACTGAAAGCCGGCCGCCGCCGCTTACTGTAAGGTCTCTCTCCTCAGGAGAGGAGAGAGAAGTTCAAGTTATGCCCCGATCGGGTCCCCAGCACCCCGATCGGGTCCCCCAGCACCCCGATCGGGGCAATAGGGCCCTTAGATATATTTTAATAAAGTTATTAACGCCCCCCCCCCCCCCCCATCTAATAAAAAAAAAAAAATGGCACAGACATGCGCACTGGTTACTGTGCTGAAGATCTGCCTTCAGCACAGTAACCATCAGGGACCAATAATAATGGTCCCTGATCATGTGGTCTCCATGATAAACCTATCATGGAGATCACATCCATTATATTTACAAAACATGGCCAGGACAGGGGCTGTGCTTCTCTCTCCCCTCAGCGCAGTTGTTCTGTGAGGAGAGAGAGATCAGACTTCTGTCCTGGCTCTGTGATTACATACTGTGAAAAAAAAAAGAAAAAAAATCAAATTATAAACTGTCCGTCAGTAACTGGCGGTCAGTGGATGTCCGTGATTAGGCGTCCGTCATTAGACGTCTATTAGTTACAGTCATTTATCTTTATTAGGGACCCTGTTCGTCTGTTACTGGCGGTCAGTGGGTGTCAGTCAGTGAGTTGTTGGGTGTCACTCCGTCAGTCGGTGGGTGTCACTCCGTCAGTCGGTGGGTGTCAGTCATTTTTAGGGACGGTCAGTTATTTGAATTTTTCTGAGCTGTACAGGAAAAAAAAAATGGCTCGGAAATTGTTAAGTGCGGAGCAGGCATACGAATTTCTCTGCTCTGACCACTCTGAATCTGGCACCGCTTCAGAGGCGGAAATATTTTCAGATAGCGGGGACTCTGATTCCATCCCCAGACCCCATAGCCCTATGGTGGTAGAAGTCACCACCTCCCCTCATTCTCCACCCAGCGGTCCCGTCCCTTCTGCTACGTGGGTTCCTGCCACTTCATTTTCCCCCCAAGTACCCCAATTTTTACCCACTCCCCAAATTAATGTGGATGTCGGCAATTTTACCCCTTATGATTTTTTTCATTTATTTGTAGATGATAAAGTCCTGGAGTTAATTGTGCAGCAAACTAATTTGTACGCCACACAGTTTGCTGTACAAAAGCCCACGTCTATTTATGTAAGACGGTGGACCCCCACAAGTGTCCCTGAAATAAAAAAAATTTGGGGCTTACCCTGGACATGGGCATTGTAAAAAAAACCTCTGTCCGATCCTATTGGGCTGCGAGTACTGTCCACTCAACCCCTGTGTTTGCAGCAGTTATGTCCCGTAACCGCTATGAAGTCCTAATGCGGTTCATGCATTTTTCAGACAATTCCCAAGTCCCCCCCAGAACTGACCCAGCCTTCGACCGCCTAAATAAATTGAGACCCCTTATTTCCCTCCTTACAGATTTATTCTTGAAATTATATACCCCATATTATCAGTTGACGAGTCCCTTTTTAGTTTTAAAGGCCGCCTTTCCTTCCGTCAATATATTCCTTCCAAGCGTGCCAGATATGGGGTAAAGTTGTATAAGGTGTGCGAGAGCACAACCGGCTACACCTGTGGCCTGTCTATTTATGAGGGCAGAGACTCCCAACTTAACCCCCCAGGCTGCCCCGAAAATATTGGCACATCGGGAAAAATTGTGTGGGATTTATTGGCACCATTCCTGCACAAAGGGTACCACGTGTACACCGATAATTTTTACACTAGTATACCCCTTTATAAATCCCTCCATGCTGCAAACACAGGGGCTTGTGGGACAGTCCGCAAAAATAGAGTTGGATACCCACAACCGCTGGTCTCCAAACGTTTGGAGAAAGGAACATCCTTCGCCCTCGCAAGTGACCAGCTGCTTGCCGTGAAGTGGAAGGACAGGAAGGATGTCTACATGCTGACCACCTTGCATGCAGACACCACAGTGGCAGTTAGGGAGAGGGGGGCTACGGCGGACAAGCACAAACCGGTCTGTGTGACAGACTACAATAAATTTATGGGAGGTGTAGACCTCTCGGACCAAGCGCTTCACCCCTACCTGGTGAAGCGAAAAAACAGGGCCTGGTATAAAAAGGTAGCAATCTACCTCATCCAGATTGCTACCTATAATAGTTTTATTTTATTCAAAAAGTCCCAGGGAAACCTTAACTTCCTCGAGTACCAGGAGAAGGTGATTGAGAGTCTCCTGTTTGAGTCCCCCGCACCTAGGCAAGCCTTCGAATCGGAGGACGTTCGAAGGCTTTTAGAACGCCATTTCCCTCACCCCGTCCCTGCCACTACCAGCAAAACGTATCCACAGAAAAGATGCCGGGTGTGTAGCAAACATGGAAGGAGGAGGGACACCCGGATTTACTGCTCCAGTTGCCCATCACAACCAGGCTCTGTAATTACCCCTGCTTTGAAACGTACCATACGGTTGCAAATTATTAATTTTATTTAATACCAAAAAGAACAGGGGGGGGGGGGGTCAGGAATTCAATTTATTCTCATTTTCTGTTTAGTTTGTGGGCTTTCCAGGGAGGGAGGGATCCCTTTGGGATGGTTCGTGGAGCTATTTTTATTTTTTTTCACCTTCTTAGCATTAATTTCTACAAAAAACTAGGGGGTCTAAATGCTCACTACACCCCTAGATGAATACCTTAGGGGGTCTAGTTTTCAAAATGGGGTCCATTGTGGGGGTTTTCAATTGTTTTGGCAGCTCAACGCCATTACAAGTGTGCAATGGGGCCTAAACCATTTTCAAGCAAATTTTGTGTTCTGAAAACAACTGGGTGCTCCTTTATGTTTGGGCCCTGCCGTTTGTCAAGACATAAGATTAGGGCCACAATGGGGGTATTTCTGAAGACAGGAGAAATGGGGTGATACATTTTGGAGTGTACATCTTCATTTTCATGTGCTCTGTAGAAAAAAATCTGTCTTTAAATTGACACTTTTGTGTAAAAAATGAAAATTACATTTTTTTCACCTTCTTAGCATTAATTTCAACAAAAAACTAGGGGGTCTAAATGCTCACTACACCCCTAGATGAATACCTTAGGGGGTCTAGTTTTCAAAATGGGGTCCATTGTGGGGGTTTTCTATTGTTTTGGCAGCTCAACGCCATTACAAGTGTGCAATGGGGCCTAAACCATTTTCAAGCAAATTTTGTGTTCTGAAAACAACTGGGTGTTCCTTTATGTTTGGGCCCTGCCGTTTGTCAAGACATAAGATTAGGGCCACAATGGGGGTATTTCTGAAGACAGGAGAAACGGGGTGATACATTTTGGAGTGTACATCTTCATTTTCATGTGCTCTGTAGAAAAAAATCTGTCTTTAAATTGACACTTTTGTGTAAAAAATGAAAATTACATTTTTTTCACCTTCTTAGCATTAATTTCAACAAAAAACTAGGGGGTCTAAATGCTCACTACACCCCTAGATGAATACCTTAGGGGGTCTAGTTTTCAAAATGGGGTCCATTGTGGGGGTTTTCTATTGTTTTGGCAGCTCAACGCCATTACAAGTGTGCAATGGGGCCTAAACCATTTTCAAGCAAATTTTGTGTTCTGAAAACAACTGGGTGTTCCTTTATGTTTGGGCCCTGCCGTTTGTCAAGACATAAGATTAGGGCCACAATGGGGGTATTTCTGAAGACAGGAGAAACAAGGTGATACATTTTGGAGTGTACATCTTCATTTTCATGTGCTCTGTAGAAAAAAATCTGTCTTTAAATTGACACTTTTGTGTAAAAAATGAAAATTACATTTTTTTTCACCTTCTTAGCATTAATTTCTACAAAAAACTAGTGGGTCAAAAAACTCATTACACCCATAGATAAATATGTTAAGGGGCCTAGTTTTTAAAATGGGTTCACTTTTGGGGGGTTTCTATTATTCTGACACTTATAAACCTCTGCAAACTTGGCTTGTTTCAGGAAAAAATATGTACTTCAAAAATTTTAACATTTATGTTAAAATGTAAAGTCTCCTAAATAAAAATAAAAAAAAAAGTAAGAGTGCAGCCAAAATAAAGTAAAGATGTGGAAATAAATTTCTGATAAAAAAATATTGAATAGTATTTATGTATGTATATGAAATATTGCAGTTGAAAATAGGAAAATGTGCAGTTTTTTTTACAAATTTTCATAAAATTTCACTTTTTTAATAAGGATACGCATATTTTATCGGTAGAATTTTACCACCTAAGTAAAGTACAATATGTGACGAGAAAACAATGTCAGAATTACTTTGATGTGCAAAACCATTACAAAGTTATTCTAAGCTAAAATGACACATGTCAGATTTCCAAAATTTGGCTTGGTCATTAAGGCCCAAACAGGCTTGGTCACTAAGGGGTTAATGACTCCACGCCCAAGGTATTTAGTCTCCTCTAACCCTATCGCACATTTCTTTGGGTTAGCTGTTAGTCCCGCCTTTCGAAGGGAGTCCACTACGGCCTGTACTTTGGGCAGGTGACTTTCCCAGTCAGTACTGTGAATGATAATATCGTCCAGGAAGCCGAGGCGTACCGCCGATGTGGACGAAGTACAATATCCCTTAGATGTTGGAAAGTGGCGGGGGCGCCATGCAGGCCAAAGGGTAACACCTTATACTGGTACAGCCTATCTGGTGTAATGAAGGCAGTTTTCTCTTTGGCAGCCTCCGTCAAGGGTACCTGCCAGTACCCTTTGGTGAGGTCCAGAACAGAAAAATACCTGGCTTGACCTAATTTCTCAATTAGTTCATCCACCCGAGGCATTGGATATGCATCGAACTTTGATATTTCATTTAATTTCCGAAAAATGTTACAAAATCGTAACGTCCTGTCTTGCTTTGGGAATTAAGACTATAGGACTGGCCCACTCACTTTTAGACTCCTCAATGACTTCCAGCCGCAACATGAGTTGCACTTCCTCCGAGATGTACTCGGTATACTCGGTATGGCTTTAACCGGATTTTTGCCTGAGGCTCAGTGACAATGTCATGTTGGATTACGAAAGTGCGTCCAGGGAGGTCTGAGAACACATCCGTGTTCCGACTAACGAACTCCCTGGTTTCCTGAGCCTGTTTAGAGGAGAGGCTGTCAGCAATTTTGCATCAGACATAGGAGCCGGAATCTCTTGTCCAAGAAAGCCTGGCCGCGGACTGTCTTCTGTACAGGTTTCCCTATCCTTCCAAGGTTTTAGCAAATTAACATGGTAAATCTGCTCCAGCCTTCGCCTCCCCGGCTGGTGTACTTTGTAATCTACCTCTCCAATTTTTTCACGTACCTCGCTGGGCCCCTGCCACCTGGCTAGGAACTTACTGTCCACTGTCGGCACCAGAACCAAAACCTGATCACCCGGGTTAAAGTTCCGGACCCGAGCCTGCCGGTTATAGATCCAACTCTGGGCGGCCTCCATATGTTCCCTGACAAGAGGCAAAACGGTCTCTATCCGCTGTTGCATCTTGGTAACATATTCCAGGATGTTTTTATGTGGAGTGGGTTGTTGTTCCCACGCCTCTTTGGCTACCTCCAACAAGCCACGAGGATGTCTGCCATATAGCCTGGGGCACCTCTTGCACTGCGAACATGAGATAAGGCAGAAGAAGGTCCCAATCCTTTCCATCTTTGGTCACCACCTTTTTTAACATAGTTTTTAGAGTTTTGTTAAACCTTTCAACCAGTCCGTCCATTTGTGGATGGTACACGGACGTCCGTAACTATTTAACTGTTTAATACGCAGCAACTTGCAGAGTTCCTTCATGACCTTGGACATAAAAGGGGTCCCCTGGTCAGTCAGGACCTCTTTAGGTAGCCCAACTCGGGAGAACATCTCCATTAGCTCTTTAGCTATAAGTTTCACCGATGTATGTCGCAGTGGCACTGCCTCCGGGTACCGAGTAGCGTAATCAAGGACAACCAAAATGTGTTGGCGTCCCCTAGCGGACTTCGGTACAGGACCTACCAGGTCCATAGCGATTCACTCAAACGATACCTAGATGTTCGGGAGGGGTACCAAGGGACTGCGAAAAAGGTGCTGGGGGCTAGTTGCCTGGCAGGTCGGGCAAGACTTACAGAACTTGTCCACTTCTTTAAATACACTGGGCCAGTAAAATCGTTGTAGTATCCAGTCCTGTGTTTTCTGCATTCCCAGATCACCCCTGAGAACATGCTGGTGGGCTAACTCTAACACGAGTTTGCGATAAGCCTGGGGCACCACCAACTGTTCAACGGCCATAGTTTGTGTCCATGGGTTCCCCCTGACGTGGACAGTCCGCTCGAACATGGCCTGGCTCCTGACACCGCCAGCAGATTATTGGAGCGGGGACCACAGGGGTTACATCCCGGGCGGGTTTAGTAACCCCTGGATGCAGAGGAGATGCCAAATGGAAGAGTGACGTACTGGCAGTGATGTATCGAACCGTCCGAACCTTTTAGTGCGAACTGTAGGTACTTCTGATAGAGCTGGTGAATAGGGATATGATAGTTGGCATCCTTGAGGTCGATTGACAACATAAATGCCCCCTTTTGGATGAGAGGAATTGTGGATGAGATAGTCTCCATCTTGAACCTCCTGTACAGAATGGATCTGTTTAAAGGGAACCTGTCTCCTGGATTTTGTGTATAGAGCTGAGGACATGGGTTGCTAGATGGCCACAAGCACATCCGCAATATCCAGTCCCCATAGCTCTAATTTGCATATGTATCAAAACCGATTTGATACATATGCAAATTAACCTGAGATGAGTCAGAGCTTGAAAATATGACTCTTCTCTGGTCACACAAGTAAGATATGACTCGTTTATGTTAATTTGCATAAAAGGCGGGAAGTACAAAAATGCATAATACTTGTTGAATTCGTCTGCAAATGAAATTAATAGTGTAATTTATATGTTTAGGGTAACACAATGAACATTTAGAAATGCTCAGTGAGGGTAGCATAGTAGAGGTGACAGGTTCCCTTTAATGGAAGGACTGGTCTGGCTTCTTTACCAGAAAGAGGTTGGAGTAGAATCCCTTTCTCTTTTCTCGTACTGGAACTCTTTGGATTACACCGAGACTTAGAAGATATCGGACGCCCTGCCATATCTTTGGTAGTTCTGCCCTGTTTTGGGAAGAAATACAGAATCTCTTTGGGGGGACTGATGTGAATTCTATCTTGTAACCCTGGGAGATATTTAGTGCCCAGGGATTTGAGGTGATCTGTTCCCAAGAAGATAGGAAGCGCATCAGTCTGCCCCCTACCTCAGCGTCATTGCTGTTTGGTCTGTCTGTTCTGAGTATTGAGGATGAAGCCTCGCCGCTTTTCTCCTTTAGGGTAGCTCCATCTTCCGGATTTTCCTTTGCCCCAATAGGATCTCTGTTGGGGTTGAAACTGATGAAAGGGCTTTCTTTTAGTCTCCTTATCCTCAGGAAACCCTTTTTCTTATCTGCAGCTCTTTCTAGAATTTTGTCTAGAGTGGGTCCAAATACAAATTCACCCGAGAATGGGATAGAACAGAGTTTGGATTTGGAGGCTTTGTCACCTGACCAGGCTTTCATCCATAGCGCCCGGCGGGCCGCATTGGATAAAGCTGCTTCTTTTGCGGAGAAACGGATCGATTCTGCTGAGGCATTGGCTAGAAATGCTGTGGCGGATTGGAGAAGCGGGATAGAATGGCGAATCTCCTCTCTAGAGGTTTTATTTTTTAGATGTTCATCAAGCTCTCCTAGCCAGATGTACATAGCCCTGGCCACGGATGTTGCTGCTATGTTTGTTTTGACCCCAAACATTGCAGATTCCCAGGACTATTTTAGCAGCCCGTCTGCTTTTCGATCCATCGGATCGCCCAGCTGAGAGGAGTCCTCAAAGGGTAAAGCCATTCTCTTTACCACCTTGGCCACTTGTATGTCAACCATAGGTGTTTCATTAAATATCTTGCATTCCGTCTGGTTAAAGCAAAGCCTGTTTCTAAACTCCTTAGGGACTCCTAGCCTCTTTTCTGGATCAGACCACTCTTCCAAAATCATTTCCTGTATATTTTAGTTTATTGGGAAAACAATGGATGTCTTTGATCTAAGAACATCTCATCCTGGACAGTAAGGGGTCTAGGGGTGTCCTCAATCCCCATTGTAGACCTGACAGCCCTTAGCAGTTCCTCTATTTCATCCAAAGAGAAAAAATAGTTTTTATCCTCATCTAAAATCTCTCCCTCTTATAGGGGGTCCTCATTATAAATTTGTCTGGATGAGACAGAGGCTTCTTCCGCATCCTCAGCATCAGAGGAGGTTATAACGGAGAGCTTGCGTTTTTTGGGAGGATTAGGAGTACTGCCGGGAGTCGACATAAAGCCAAGGAAGACTTAATCTCGTCCAAAATAAAAGATTTTATTTCTGTAAGAATATTTGGTTGTTCTTCCTTCCAGATATCGGCTGTGCAAGACTTGCAAAGTCTTTTCTTATAATTCTCTGGTAGCCTTTTTGAGCAGGCATTACACTTTAGTGACTTCACTTTGGCTTTAGACTCTTTAGTACCCTGGAAGTGAGGGAACAACCAAATATACTGCAGTTAGCAATTAAGGGCAAGTGCTATCTTAACTACACAACCCCCCGCCAGGGGGGAACTCACATTACTGACGGCAGAGGGATCAGGACCTTCCTGGCATGGAGTAGGTGTCTCTGACATTGTGGTGTTTGCAGGCAAATGCTGGCTGGAACCGCAATCTCTTCAGCAGCCCCGGCGTCTGACGTCATCAAGCTGCGCCTCGGGCTGTCGGCGTGTGCCTGCGTCGCACCAACCACTGTATAGTTGCGTGCAACGGCGCGGCCCTCCTCCTAATGCTTGCGCTCCTTGCGCCGCACATACTTCCCTAGCTGGTCACGTGGAAGCGAGGAGGACGCCGAACACAGCGCGCAAACCTCCGTGTGAAGCCGGCACCCCAGACTGCTTTCTGCTGAGAGGAAGGAGGTCTCAAGGTAAGGGAGGACCTCAGGCCCCAGCATAGGCCGGGACGAGGGTCCTTGATGCTCCATGCTGTCCAGCCTTAGCTGCAGATGCGGACGGAGTGGACTTTGAAAGAGGGGAGGTTGTGAAAGGGTGGAAATGGGTTGAAGGAGCAGTTACCTAATAGTAGAAGGCCGATACCACCACCATGTCTGTCTGGGCGGGGAGTGTGACTAAACTGATGTTTCCCATAGGATAGTGCGGCAGGGGAGGCTGTCAGTGTGTTTCACTGGGTCCCTTCATACTTGCGGCAGAGGATTCCGGCAGGAAGTTCCGTCAACGTATGCAAATTGAGGGCATTTGTCAGACGGATCAGTATTATCTCCGTCCTGAAAAGGCAAAAAGACTGAACTCAAGACATCCTGATGCATCCTGAATGGAATTGTTGTAGAAATATTAATAGTTGTAATCTGCTCACATCAAAGTTTGTGCAAGGAAAGGTAAATCCCTATTCCCTCAGATGCAGTCAGACAAAGGTGTTCTCATGTTGAGTTCTGCTGAGCAACTTCTCCTTCCCCCTGCCCAGTCTGTTTCTTTTATTTACTCGTAAAAGGGGCTGACCCATAGCAAGGATGCAGGAAGTGATGACATACAGGAAGTAAGACTTGTCAAAGGACAGGGGAGGGCATCAACGTGGCTGGACAGTGCAATGCACACACCCCATCCCTGTATAAGGAAGGATGAGTCATGTCCATTGTCTGATCAGTCAGGTGGCCGCCCATCCCCCATCACTGTCAGCATGGATCCTATTCAATACTGCTCAAAGTGACCAGTATCTAGTGAAGATCATTCTACTGGTTCTTATAGGTTTGAGACTATCTGCGAGACATTGCTACTGTCGGTATACGGTACGAGTATACCGACAAGGCAGATATACATGTCTTAAAAGCAGATATGTATCCAGAAAGGGATAGCAAAGCTGCAGCAGAGGTATAATATGTATCTCTCGTTATGCAGACTTCACTTCTCTAATGTGTATAGACATTTGAAGGGAAGAAGCCCAGTGCATTGCACTTAGTGCTCACAAACCGGCAAACTCCCCCTACACACTGAGAACATGTCTCCAAGCCCATGAGAAGGTTTTTCATACTGACGGTTTTACCACTGGTCCCGATTCAACCCACGTACCCTCTGCTAGAGCGTTCTTTGGCTAAATCCGACACAGGGAGACAGATGACAATCTATAAAAACACACACCCATCCTAAGATAAAATGTCCGCATAATAAAATTTCCACAACAGAATGCTCTCCATTCAGAATGCATTAGGAAAAAACTGATCAATTCTTTTCCAGTATTGAGCCCCTGTCCTCCAGTATTGAGGACGGAACTCAATGCCGGAAAAGGTTAACGTTAGTGTGAAAGTACCCTAAGGAATGTCAGTTTGAAGAGGTCATGGATGTAAGGAAAGTTTGCTGCAAATGAATCAAGAGTTTAATGCTTTCATGTTGAGTTCTGCTGAGCAGAGTGGGGAGCAGGGGTCAGGTCAAAAGGTTAGTTTAGAGAAGTGAGAGCAGTTAGTGGCAGGGGCTCTGTGGTGGAGGAAAGATAGAATAGTGGGGATAGACGAGGGGGTCCAGGATTAGGAGATATGCCCCCAGCAGTAAGAAGAAGTAGAGAGAGGGATAGCAAGTGTGAGTAGGATATAGCAAGAGGTGGCTGACTGTGTTTAGATGAGAATGTTTAACCACTTCAGCCCCGCTAGCTGAAACCCCCTTCATGACCAGGCCACTTTTTACACTTCGGCACTACACTACTTTCATCGTTTATCGCTCGGTCATGCAACTTACCACCCAAATGAATTTTACCTCCTTTTCTTCTCACTAATGGAGCTTTCATTTGGTGGTATTTTATTGCTGCTGACATTTTTACTTTTTTTGTTATTAATCAAAATGTAACGATTTTTTTGCAAAAAAATGACATTTTTCACTTTCAGCTGTATAATTTTGCAAAAAAAAACGACATCCATATATAAATTTTTCGCCAAATTTATTGTTCTACATGTCTTTGATAAAAAAAAAATGTTTGGGCAAAAAAAAAAAAATGGTTTGGGTAAAAGTTATAGCGTTTACAAACTATGGTACAAAAATGTGAATTTCCGCTTTTTGAAACAGCTCTGACTTTCTGAGCACCTGTCATGTTTCCTGAGGTTCTACAAAGCCCAAACAGTAGAAAACCCCCACAAATGACCCCATTTCGGAAAGTAGACACCCTAAGGTATTCGCTGATGGGCATAGTGAGTTCATAGAACTTTTTATTTTTTGTCACAAGTTAGCGGAAAATGATGATGATTTTTTATTTTATTTTTTTTCTTACAAAGTCTCATATTCCACTAACTTGCGACAAAAAATAAAAGATTCTAGGAACTCACCATGCCGCTCACAGAATACCTTGGGGTGTCTTCTTTCCAAAATGGGGTCACTTGTGGCGTAGTTATACTGCCCTGGCAATTTAGGGGTCCAAATGTGTGAGAAGAACTTAGCAATCAAAATGTGTAAAAAATGACCGGTGAAATCCGAAAGGTGCACTTTGGAATATGTGCCCCTTTGCCCACCTTGGCAGCAAAAAAGTGTCACACATCTGGTATCGCCGTACTCAGGAGAAGGTGGGGAATGTGTTTTGGGGTGCCATTTTACATATACCCATGCTGGGTGAGAGAAATATCTTGGCAAAAGACAACTTTTCCCATTTTTTTATACAAAGTTGGCATTTGACCAAGATATTTATCTCACCCAGCATGGGTATATGTAAAATGACACCCCAAAACACATTCCCCAACTTCTCCTGAGTACAGCGATACCAGATGTGTCACACTTTTTTGCAGCCTAGATGCGCAAAGGTGCCCAAATTCCTTTTAGGAGGGCATTTTTAGACATTTGGATCCCAGACTTCTTCTCACGCTTTAGGGCCCCTAAAAAGCCAGGGCAGTATAAATACCCCACATGTGACCCCACTTTGGAAAGAAGACACCCCAAGGTATCCAATGAGGGGCCTGGCAAGTTCATAGAATTTTATTTTTTTTCGCAAAAGTTAGCGGAAATTGATTTTTTTTTGTTTTTTCTCACAAAGTCTCACTTTCCGCTAACTTAGGACAAAAATTTCAATCTTTCATGGACTCAATATGCCCCTCAGCAAATACCTTGGGGTGTCTTCTTTCCAAAATGGGGTCAGTTGTGGGGTGTTTGTACTGCCCTGGCATTTGAGGGTCTCCGCAATCATTACATGTATGGTCAGCATTAGGAGTTTCTGCTATTCTCCTTATATTGAGCATACAGGTAATGAGATTTTTTTTTCCGTTCAGCCTCTGGGCTTTCTTCAGATTTCTTCATTCGCATCGATCAATGTGGATGAAAAAATCTCTGCCCAAAAAAAAAAATGGAGGGGAAAGGCGTCTGCCAGGACATAGGAGCTCCGCCCTACATCCATACCCACTTAGCTCGTATGCCCTGGCAAACCAGATTTCTCCATTCGCATCAATCGATGTGGATGAATAAATCATTGCCGGGATTTTTTATTTATTTTTTATATATATACAAAGTGTTTGCCAAAGCATAGGAACGCCGCCTCCTCCTCAGCTCGTATGCCTTGGCAAACGTATCTGTCACTGCAGAGGAGAAAATCCCGTCTTGCAGCGCCGCATACACCGACTTGCGTGTAATCTGACAGCAGCGCAATGCTTCTGTCAGAATGCACATCGGTGCTGCAGCTAGTAGATCGGTTGGTCCACCTGGAAGGTAAAAAGACAAAAAAAAATAAAAATGAAAAAACCAGGCCACAACGCAATAATTTTATTAACTTTGGAACAGAACATGTAACTTTAACTTTTTGAACTAAACATTAACGTGTTTGCTTACTGGTGTTTTTTTTTTTTTTTACCTTTATAGAACAAACCTCTCCTTCCCCATGGGTCAATGTGCAAAGCGCAAATCGCCCAAAGATGTGGCGAAGTGCGTTATGCACTTTGTCCCGTGTGAAAGGAGACGTTTGCAGCAGCTGTGAGTGAATGGGCCCTAATAGCCCTGTGTGCCTATCCTGGTGAGATGATCCCTATGCTAGGTGTACCTGTGTGTGGTACTTTCGGAAACACTCCCCTAAGCATAGGGCAGGGTGGTCAGGACAGTCAGGACAGAAATAGCGGGTGTCACGCCTTATTCCACTCCTGCTACAGACACGACATCTTTTTCGGGGTGACGGGTGGGTTGAGGTACCAGCAACGACATTGGGGAAATGTCGCTCGTGTAGACGGCTAACTACACTGGTGGATGGGGCCACGGAACCTCCTGGATACAGGAGGTTCTCGATGATCTCTTCCTGAAATTTGAGGAAGGATCCAGTTCTCCCAGCCTTACTGTATAGAACAAAACTATTGTACAGAGCCAATTGAATTAAATATACAGACACCTTCTTATACCAGCGTCTGGTTCTGCGGGAAACTAAATACGGAGACAACATCTGGTCATTGAAGTCCACCCCTCCCATGTGAAGGTTATAGTCGTGGACTGAGAGGGGCTTTTCAATGACACGGGTTGCTCGCTCAATTTGTATTGTCGTGTCTGCGTGAATGGAGGAGAGCATGTAAACGTCACGCTTGTCTCTCCATTTCACAGCGAGCAGTTCTTCGTTACACAGTGCGGCCCTCTGCCCCCTTGCAAGACGGGTGCTAACGAGCCGTTGGGGGAAGCCCGTGCGACTAGTTCGCGCGGTACCACAGGCGCCAATCCGTTCTAGAAACAAATGCCTAAAGAGGGCCACACTTGTGTAAAAATTGTCCACATAAAGATGGTACCCCTTGCCGAATAAGGGTGACACCAAGTCCCAAACGGTCTTCCCACTGCTCCCCAGGTAGTCAGGGCAACCGACCGCCTCCAGGGTCTGATCTTTTCCCTCATAGACACGAAATTTGTGTGTATAGCCTGTGGCCCTTTCACAGAGCTTATACAATTTGACCCCATACCGGGCGCGCTTGCTTGGGATGTATTGTTTGAAGCCAAGGCGCCCGGTAAAATGTATAAGGGACTCGTCTACGCAGATGTTTTGCTCTGGGGTATAAATATCTGCAAATTTCAGGTTGAAATGGTCTATGAGGGGCCGAATTTTGTGGAGCCGGTCAAAAGCAGGGTGGCCTCTGGGATGGGAGGTGCTGTTATCACTAAAGTGCAGGAAACGCAGAATGGTCTCAAATCGTGTCCTGGACATAGCAGCAGAGAACATGGGCATGTGATGAATCGGGTTCGTGGACCAATATGACCGCAATTCATGCTTTTTTGTCAGGCCCATGTTGAGGAGGAGGCCCAGAAAAGTTTTAATTTCGGAAACTTGGACTGGTTTCCACCGGAAAGGCTGGGCATAAAAGCTTCCCGGGTTAGCGGTTATAAATTGTGTGGCATACCGGTTTGTCTCTGCCACAACTAAGTCTAAGAGCTCCGCAGTCAAGAACAGCTCAAAAAATCCCAGGGCCGAACCGATCTGAGCTGTCTCAACCCGAACTCCAGACTGGGCGGTGAAAGGGGGAACTACAGGTGCGGCTGAAGTTGGGGACTGCCAATCAGGGTTTGCCAGCACCTCTGGGATTCTAGGGGCTCTACGGGCACGTCTTTGCGGTGGCTGCGACGGGGTCACTACTGCACGTGCCACCGTACCAGCTTCAACTGCCCTTCTGGTGCTCGCTACTTCACCATGTTCTACGGCAGTGCTGGTACTAGGTCCAGGAAGGGCTGGGCTGCTGGTGTATGCCTCACCACGTAATCCGACAGCACCAGCCCCACTCTGCTGCTCTTGAAGCGGATCCTGCGCAACCTGCGGTCTAGCGACACGGGGCCGGGTACGCCTGCTGCTATCAGGGACCTCAGCCTCCTCGTCCGAACTTTGGGTCAGAGAGCCACTGCTTTCTACAGGTTCGTATTCTGACCCGCTGGATTCATCAGATGAGGGTTCCCACTCCTCATCCGACTGGGTCAGAAGCCTGTAGGCCTCTTCAGAAGAATACCCCCTGTTAGACATGTGGGCAACTAAATTTAGGGGTATTCCCTGAGACTACCCAAGAAAAAAAAAGCAAGCCTGTCTTACAAATGGGAGGCTAGCGAAGTACCGGAGGCTGCTGCGGTTGATAAAAAATATCAAAACTGATTTTTTTATCGCCGCAATACCTATTGCGCATGCGCCGGCTAAACGGCGCGAAATCTGCAGGATTAGCCGGCGCATGCGCAATAGGTATTGCGATGCCCTGCCAGGAGCGGGCATCGCATTGCGCATGCGCCCGCTACGATTTGTAACGCACAGCCGCAGTGGAAAGGGACAGGGGAGGGGAGTAAACGGGCGGGCAGAGGCGCACGGAGGGCGGAGTTATCAGCCGTTTAGGAGGTGCCTGCCTGGGCTCCGAGGATTGAGAGACCGCCCTGGGCACTTGAGAGGGCTCAGAAGATAATCTTATAAGTTCGTTTTCTGCAAATTGAAAAGTCAGTTTTCTACCACAAAGGTACCGTTTTTATGTTCTGGCTGGATCACATAACCCTATTTTAACGGTCTAACATGCTAAAATGTGGTGACAGACTCCCTTTAAGTATTTAGACAGAGTTCAGCAGAAGTGGCCAGGTGAGAGGCTAGAAGAGAAGGCGAGATGAATAGCATATTTGGCTGGTTTAGGAATAGTGGGGCAGTGGAATAGTTTTAGGGATATGGAGGTGATAATGGTGAACTCAAAATGAAACAAGTTTAGGTGATGTAGATATATATGATTGAATTGACAAGATTTTGGGTAGAAATTGATTTATTTTCTGTTCACTTCCTGGTATAATTCTAGTGATACACTTAAATATGGCACTCAAACGACCACATATCTCCAATATAAACAAATATGAAATGCAAATGAATGATACCATATGTGAACAAGTGCTGGGAGGAGCATTAGACCTACTCATCAAAGACAGATGCAAGGAAATACAGATATAAACATATTGCCTCTACACTCAGCATTGATAGAAACATACAAAAAACAAACTATGAGGTGTGACTGTCAGTTAATTTGGTTTGAGACTGGATTGATAGAATCAGTGGTGCCACAGAGATGCAGTTTTTTTTACTGTAGCTAGCTGAAATTAATTAAATCATTTCTACTATGCAGAACACCAAGGTTTAATGAGGATGCTAAACTGGCTAAATTGAAAACTTCACCCTGAATGCATGTCAAAACTGCACTGTGTGCCAGCACCCTAAGGTGTGAAGATCAAAATCAATTGTGTCCTTAAAGGGAATCTGTCACCATCGCCATGTTCACTAAAGTACCTTATTTCCTGCAGTCTTCTTCTTACTTTATTTCGTTTTGTCCTTTTGATAAAAAAGCCCTTTTTATGATATGCTAATGAGGCTCCAAGGTGCCCAGAGGGCGTTTTTTTTTCCTCTCTGGTGCCCAGTGACGCCCCCCTGCAGTGCCCAGCCCGCCTTAATTTGAATCCCAAGAACGCCTCCTGATCCTGAAATAACCTCCCACAGCCCCGGCAAACGGTTCCGTCCCCTCCACACGTCATCGTCTACCTTCTAGAAATGCCCCGTCCTTCTTCCTGTTGGCTGCCAGAAAACTTGCGCAGGCGCAGTACCGCATGCGCCCTGCGCGATCATCAACCTCCTCAGGGCAACAGCGCTCAGATTACGTTACTGGGCTCAGCGCATCCCCAGTGAGACTTTTGAGGCTGTTGCCCTCAGTAGCTTGATGATCGGGCAGGGCGCATGCGGTACTGTGGGAGGTTATTTTAGGATCAGGAGGCGTTCTTGGGATTCAAATCAAGGCGGGCTGGGCACTGCTGGGGGGCGTCACTGGGCACCAGAGAGGAAAATAACGCCCCTCTGGGCACCTTGAGCCTCATTAGCATATCATAAAAAGGGCTTTTTTATCAAAAGGACTAAACGAAATAAAGTAAGAAGAAGACTTCAGGAAATAAGTTACTTTAGTGAACATGGCGATGGTGACAGCTTAAAATGGTAAAAGCAGGTGACAGATTCCCTTTAATGAGTTATTGTACACACTTTTACATCAACTATATTTAGATGACACATAAATTTCATCAACAAAAAAGTGTCATTTTCGGGGAAGATTTTCCAATGTTAATGAGATGGTTTGGTGTCTAAAATGCCGGTCTTAATAAATGTGCCCCATAGTACCAGGCATAATACAAGTACCAGCCATAGTAGATACAGCTGAATAGCTAATCTGCCTAGTTACGTAGCGATAATTCCTCCCTTCACTGCATAATTGGGAAGATTTGTCTTTCAGCTGTTTTGGTAGCATGTGGAGGTATGCTGGAGATGAAATTACATACAGGATATACTCACGGTTGTCCTAATATGATTATTATGGATATAGTGTATATAGAATGTACAGTTAAATTTAGAAGTTTACATACACTAAGATTACTATGCCTTTGAACAATTCTGGACTGCCCATATAATAATGTCATGTGTTTGGAAGCTTCTGCTAGGTTTGTTGGCAACATCAGAGTTAATTACAGACACACCTGTGGATATATTTAAATGCACACCTGAAACACACTGCTTCTTTGTGTAGCATCATGGAAAAGTCTAAAGAAATCAGCCAAGATATCAGGAAGAGAGTTGTGGACTTGCACAAGTCTACCAAAAAATGAGCCCTAGTAGAAGCCCTCGGGAGGTAAACCTCAAATACACCACTGGTCACAAGACCAAAAGAAATCCCTGTAGGGGTCTACTAATTTTGAAAATTAAAACATACACTTTATTTGATCTTTTAAAAAAGAAGGGGGTTATAGATGCCCCAATGTCCACACACTTATAACTAGGTAAAGCTCTCACAGTACTAACGTCTGTCTAAAACAAATGCGCCTAACACTAGTCCCCGCCCAACATGTTTCGCCACGATGCGGCTTCTTCAGGGGTTTGGGGTATTAGCGTCGGCGCGCTGAGGAGACGGAGGCTATATGAGTCACGCCCCAGTTCGTACGCAGCGGCTGACCCATTGGTCGCGGCTGCGTGGGGCGTGTCGGCTGTATCACATGCACAGGTGCCTGGTGATGACCTCATCACCAGGCGTCCCCTACCCATTCTGGTTATCGGCGCCGTCTGATGTCATCATGTCAAACGTCATCACTCCACCTCCTCCACGTCACGGAGGTAGGAGTGGACATCCAAAATAGATACAGTCACACGGATAGTAGCTATCTGCTGGATACAGTTTATGATGATAAGCAACTAGATACATTCAGATGGGTAATAGCTAACTATTAGATACAGTTAAGAGAACAGAGGCAGAACGATGTACATTTTTGTACTGATAACAACGGATCACACTTATGTAAAACTAACTAAATAAAGCATGACAAGAATTTAGATCCATTATTCAGATGTCATTTGCCTCCATCCTATATTAATAAAAAAGCACCTATGCCTATATTGATTCCTCAGTTCCAAGAAAGGGAAAAATGATCACATAAATGGCAGTTTTAAAAGTATAACCCAGATTTAACCCAAATATATATCCGGCATAGACATTTTTATAAGAAGGCAGAAAAGGAAAAGCCTTCATTGAGTCCAGATGGGGTCTTACCAGACAGTCTATATATCTATTTGGCTTCTTCTCTTAATAACCTGGCATCCAGGTTACCAGACCTAGGGCCCAGTTTAGCTTGAAAAAGACCCCAAAATTTAAGTGCATCTATACGACCATTATGAACATATGAGACATGTCTATACAGAGATGCATCTTTTTTTGTGTTGATTGCACTGATATGCCCCGATATCCGTCTCCTCAATTCCTGAACCGTCTTGCCGATATATAACTTCGGGCACGTGCAAGAGGCTATATATACTATTCCACTGCTTTTACAATTAAACCAATCCCGAATTTCATATTCCCTACCATCAACTGGATTAGAGAATTTTGGGTAAAAACACACAGAAAGTACAACCACCACACGGATAGGAACCAGTCACTCTAGATCTCAACCATGTCCTGTTTTCCTGCCCGATACACCACTAACCTGCACATTCAATTCCTCCAAACTGAGAGAATTAGTATCAACTTCTATATAAGCCAGTACTATCGTCTGATAGTTTTAAGTGTGTGGACATTGGGGCATCTATAACCCCCTTCTTTTAAAAGATCAAATAAAGTGTATGTTTTAATTTACAAAATTAGTAGACCCCCTACAGGGATTTCTTTTGGTCTTGTGACCAGTGGTGTATTTGAGCTTGCACAAGTCTGGCTCAACCTTGGGTGCAATTTCAAGATACTTGAAGGTGCCTCGTTCATCTGTACAAACAATTATATGCAAGTACAAACAAGATGGGAATGTCCAGCCATCACACCGCTCAGGAAGGAGACAGGTTCTGTGTCCCAGAGATGAACATGATTTGGTCCGACATGTGCATATCAACCCAAGAACAAAAGCAAAATACCCTGTGAAGATGATGGTGGAAGCTGGTAAGATTGTGTCAATATTCACAGTGAAACGAGTACTGTATCAACATGGGCTGAAAGTCCACTCTGCCAGGAAGAAGCCATTACTCCAAAAGAAACATAAAACTGCCAGATTCATGTTTGCAAATGCGCACATGAACAAAGACCTACATTTTTGGAGACATGTCCTGTGGTCTGACAAAACTAAAATGGAACTTTTTGACCAAAATGACCATCATTACGTTTGGAGCAAAAAAAAAAAAGGAGAAGCTTGGAAGTCTAAGAACAGCATTCCATCTGTGAAACACGGGGGTGGTAGCATCATGTTGTGGGGTTGTTTTACTGCAGGGGGGACTGGTGGACTTCACAAAATAGATGGCATCGTGAGGAAAGAAGATTATGTGGAAATACTGAAGCAACATCTCAAGACATCAGCCAGGAAGTTAAAGCTTGGGCGGAAATGGGTCTTCCAAATGGTCAATGACTCAAAGCATAGTGCCAAACTGGTTACAAAATGGCTTAAGGATAACAAAGTCGATGTTTTGGAGTGGCCATCAAAAAGCCCTGATCTCAATCCTATTGAAAATTTATGGGCAAAGCTGAAAAGGCAGGTGTGAGCAAGGCGACCAACAAACATGGCTCAGTTACACCAGTTTTGTCAGGAGACATGAGCCCAAATTCCGACTAACTATTGTGAGAAGCTTATTGAAGGATATCCAAAATGTTTGACCCAAGTTATACAGTTTAAGGGCAATTGTACCAAATATTAATAAAATGTATGTAAACTTTTGACTTTGCAGAAAGTAATAAACATGCCTTAAAAAACATTCTCTCTCTCTCATTATTCTATCATTTGGCAAATAATAATAATTATGGTAATCCTAATTGACCAAAAACAGGAAAGGGTTATTCTGATTTAATGTCGGATATTGAGAAAAACATGCATATGTGTCTATTTATATAGTGTATATAAACTTCTGGTTTCAACTGTATGTACCACGTGTGGCCTCCATTACATCTCTGTAGAGGTTGTTACTAACTTCAGAATTCTAAATTTGCCTAATTATGTAGTGATTAATCCGTTCATATAGTTACACCAACTTGGGAAGAGGACACTGTGCAGCTGCATTACTGACAACAGATTACGTTCTTCTAATATATGATAGATTCACATAGTGTATCAGGGCAGCATTAGGTGTATTTTATATAACCAATATGCCCCCATCACCTTAAAGCAGATATTGCTACCCAGCTTTACCAGATTCCAGAATGCCAGATCAGACTGTTTATGAATTGGTACATGCCCAGTCTTGTAGAATATCCAGCTGGATTAGCTAGCCAGGAGCCTGGAAAAGTACAGGTGAAACTCGAAAAATTAGAATATCGTGCAAATGTTAATTGATTTTAGTAATGCAACTTAAAAGGAGTTGCATTAATGCAACTTAAAATTAGAATATTGTGAAAAGGTTCAATATTCTAGGCTCAAAGTGTCACACTGTAGTCAGCTAATTAATCCATACCCCCTGAGCAAAGGTTACCCGAGATTGTGACTTTGGGGTCTTATAGGCTGTAAGCCATAATCATCCAAATTATAACAAATAAAGGCTTGAAATATCTCGCTTTGCATGTAATGATCTATCTCATATATTAGTTTCTCCTTTTAAGTTTCATTACTGAAATAACTAAACTGCACGATATTCTAATTTTTCGAGTTTCACCGGTAGAGTAAGATTGCCAGTGACAAATCCTCCATACTATAGGATATCTCGACATATTTGTCATTCACAGGGCTGGGAATTTTGGGTAATATTATGTGGACTAGTGTTGAGCGAACTTGTGTTTTAAGTTCGGCGTCTAAAGTTCGAGTTTAGGTTATCGAAGTATCCTGTTATGGATTCTAAATTCCGTTATGGTCCATGGTAGCGGAATCCATAACGGGATATTTCGATAACTCGAACTTTAGACGCCAAACTTAAAACACAAGTTCGCTCAACACTAATTAGGACTGTTTAATGCTACGTCTACATAAATCCTTCTCATTACTCCTAAATAGTGCCATAGCTACGACAGATTTGTCATTAGGGTCCCTGGAAAGCTGGGTAACAAATTATGTAGAACTATGATAGGCATTGCTAAATACTAAGGGGTCATTTATTAAGACCAAGGTGTGGGGGGTGTATTGTAAACACCACATGTGCTAGGCAGATAAGGAAAGGACCAGGGTGCTCACAGATCAGTGGGAGGTGTGCACGGTGTGTACATAAACATTTGGATGCAGAGCATTCAGGAGGCTCAGTGAATGTGTACTAGCTCTGTTCCCCTCTCCAATGGCACCCCAATCACTTTGATACAGACGGTATTACAGCTCAAGGGGAGACTTTTGTTTTAAGGGACAATCATCAGTACTTGGCTGAATTGGGTGTTACTTCACTTTTTAATGTCAATCTATCAATAAAGTTTATAATTTTGTTTATAGCGTACCCAGAGGAAAACTACATAAAAACGGGGAGAAAATACAAATTAGGTCAGATTTAAACCTAGAACCCTAGTGCTAACCAGTCACTATTCTGCCCATTTTCTAAGAAGATGAAGATGTTTTGCAGTTTCCACCTCTTTCACAGTTCACTGGGTGTCCATTGAAGTGAATAGGGATTAAAGGGGTATTCTGGTTGGCAGAAGTTATCCCCTATCCACAGGATAGGAGGTAACTATCAGATCGTGCAGGTCCTACTGCTGGGACCCCCACAAATCATGAGAACATGGGTCGCGTACCCTCTGCAGCCCCCCTGAAAAGAACGGAGCTGCCAGTCGCACATGCAGGAGGCCGCTCCATTCATTTCACTAGAGATAGCTGAGTACAGTGCATGCCTGACCCGCTGGTCTCTTCATTTCAGAGGGGCTGCAGGGGTTACGGGGTCACTATTCTTGTGATTGATGGGGTCCCAGCAGTAGGACCCCCACTGATCTAAAAGTTATCCCCTATCCTATAGATAGGGAATGACTTCTACCAACCAGAATACCCCTTTAAGCCCCAACCCACAAACTTCTGGTTTTGAATGTGAGGTCATTCTACAGTAGTTAATAGGGAAAGATAAGAACCAGTCTTCTGCCAAACATGGAGATGCTGGGAGGAAGAAGGCATTTTTCTGATATCTGTAGCAGCTTTCTATGCATAAAGAGCTATACAAATAGTCCTTTGCATGCTTTTGTTTTTTTAGGGTTTAGTGGTGCTTTTTCAGAAAATCAGTCAACGTGGAAAGGCAGTAAGAGAAATCAGAGCCTCTAGGTGTAACGGCAACGCCCCCATTGCTCCTAGAGGTTCATTTGCATATATTTAAACATCATTTTTCTCAGCAATGGGGACACAAACACAGATGGCTTCAGCTGCACATGTAACAGGTCAGCCAGTTTCATAGGTACAAAGCTGCTGACAGATGCCCATTAAAGACCTGGTCTCAGCAAATGAACTGCTGAAAAGCAAAGGGTTCTCACACAGTGGGGGAATATATCAACAGTGGTGTTCCTATATGCTAGTCGCAACTCCCTGTGCTGTAGTAAGATGCACCTAATTTATTTAGAAGCAGATGCCTTTTTAATATATTAGGTGCATCTCTTGTACTCTGTGCACCAGAAACTCAAATCTACGCCATCTAGAAGCTAGTGCAGACTTGAGCTTTAACTTACACCAGGCTCTGGCATAAGTTATAGTAAATCTGGCAGACAGTGATATGCCCCGCCCCTCAAGCTCCACCTCTTTCAAGTGTCGAGAACCTCTAAATGTCACAAATTATGGTGCAATTATCGCATGTATTAAAATCTGCGACCAACTCAAAGTCCTCTCCTGGCTGTGTCGTGTACCACACTGCAGCGCATTAAAAAAACACATAAATAAGCAATTAGCAATACACTCTTTTATTGTACATAAAAATACAAAATATAAAAATGGTAATTTAAATAGTTTATATAAAATAGACACTTAAATTATGTTATGCAGTCTATGATATCCCTGTGTACTGCCAGAGGGTGCGCCTAAACTGAAATCTACTCCATCCTCGGACTGGCATAGGCTACTTTCACACTTGCAGCAGAGTGATCCGGCAAGCAGATCCGTCGCCGGAACTGCCTGCCGGATCCAGCAATCTGCATGCAAACGGACAGCATTTGTAGACGGATCTGGATGCGGATCCGTCTCGCAAATGCATTGCAAAAACGGCACTAATACATTTCAATGTAAATTAATGCCGTCTCCGGTAACTGATCCGTAATTTTGGAAGGACATAATGCTGTGGTATTTCCTCTGTCTAAAACGCCGTTCAGTGACTTAACTGAAGACATCCTTTTGCATCCTGAACGGATTTCTCTCCATTCAGAATGCATTAGGATAAAACTGATCAGTTCTTTTCCGGTATTGAGCCCCTATGACGGACCTCAATGCCGGAAAAGAAAAACGCTAGTGTGAAAGTACCCATAGATTTCAGTCTTCTTTTATGTCCTCACCACGCCCTCTTTTCGGGAGGGTGGCAGAGACACATAAGTGGCGTTAAAAAAGTGGTAAACAGTGGGGCACATTTATTAAGATTGGCGTCTAAAACCCTTTTCTGTGGAGGTGGATCCGCCGGAGTTATGAAGAGGCGCTGGCGGATTCACCGCTGCTTCTAAATTAAGACAACTTCCTAGCTGTCTTACATTTAGACCTTTTCTACCCCTGTTTCCCCACCACACCCACTTAATTAGACCTGGAGTGAGCAGGGAGAAGTCGTAGTAATATCACAGTGCAGTCCTTTCTGGTTTCTGGATCACATTGTTTCCTGTCTCCATCACTTCATTTTCTCAACAGTCACCTGGAATCCTTTGCCTTTAACACAACATATTCTTCCGTTAGTGTCTGTTTCTCACAAAGTTTAGTTCTGATAGCCTCTATTAGGTAAGATGCAAAGGGAATCTGTAACGCAGGAAAAATAAGAAAAGTGACTATGCAGTCTGCCATACATTTTGGCTTAAGCTCAGTAACATTCAATATTAAGTATTAAATCTCTGTTCTTGTAACTACTGGAAATATTCTCTTCTCACCCTGGTTACAGCAAAGGAATATTCTCTATCCTGAAAATAATCTAAGCGCGAAGTGAAATGATTTAAGACAAACACAATATTGAAGAAGTCATGGTTTAGTGATTATTTTAATGATGTCATTTGCAATATAAGAAGGGTCAGACAGGCATCCTCACTCAGATGATCAATATGCAGTTACAGACATCTGCAGGTCTGTCACAGAAAACAGACTGCTACGAACAACAATACAACCGTGAGCAATTAAGGAAATGCGGCCATTGGCTTCTTGTATAGAATAAACTAAACATAGCTTACACGTAAATGACATTTGAAATTACCTATAGTTCTGCACTGATTATCATAAAACAGTGGTCTGATTGCTATCCCAGTCACAGTTATATACAAATGCAATCCAACTAAACTATTAACACACAAAACGTTGGACTGTTCATGTCTTTATCGAGGACATTAACAAACATCCACAATGCAGGGAAAAAAAAGTAAATGAACCTTTGAATTTTACAACCTCACCTCCACCAAACATATCCGGTAGCTGCAAATAAGATTTGCTCAACATTGGGAATACATTTTGGCCCATTCTTCCCTTTAAGGCCTCATGCACACGACAGTTTTTTTTTGCGGTCCGCAAAAACGGGTTCCGTAGTTCCGTGATCCGTTTTTCCTTCCGTGGGTCTTCCTTGATTTTTAGAGGATCCACAGACATGAAGGAAAAAGTCGTTTTGGTGTCCGCCTGGCCGTGCGGAGCCAAACGGATCCGTCCTGACTTACAATGCAAGTCAATGGGGACGGATCCGTTTGACGTTGACACAATATGGTGCAATTGCAAACTGATCCGTCCCCCATTGACTTTCAATGTAAAGTCAGGAGTCCCTATTATACCATCGGATCAGAGTTTTCTCCAATCCGATGGTATATTTTAACTTGAAGCGTCCCCATCAGAATATACCATCGAATTTGAGTTACATCGTGAAAACTCATATCCGACAGTATATTCTAACACAGAGGCGTTCCCATTGTGATGGGGACGCTTCAAGTTAGAATATACTACGAACTGTGTACATGACTGCGCCCTGCTGCCTGGCAGCACCCGATTTCTTACAGGGGGCTGTGATCCGCACAATTGACCCCTCTGGTGCCGCACCTGAAGGGGTTAATTGTGCATATCATAGCACCCTGTAAGAGATCGGGTGCTGCCAGGCAGCAGGGGGCAGTCATGTACACAGTTCGTAGTATATTCTAACTTGAAGCGTCCCCCTTTGTTAGAATATACGCCTCTTTGTTAGAATATACTGTCGGATATGAGTTTTCACAATGTAACTCAAACCCCTCCCTCCCCAGTTTGAATATCATTGGTGGCCAGTGTGCGGCCCCCCCTCTATTGTATTATCATTAGTGGCCAGTGTGCGACACCTGAGGGGTTAATTGTACGGATCACAGCCCCCTGTAAGAGATCGGGTGCTGCCAGACAGCAGGGGGCAGTCATGTACACAGTTCGTAGTATATTCTAACTTGAAGCGTCCCCATCACTATGGGAACGCCTCTGTGTTAGAATATACTGTCGGATCTGAGTTTTCACGAAGTGAAAATTCAGCTCTGAAAAAGCTTTTATGCAGACGGATCTTCGGATCCGTCTGTATTAAAGTAGCCTACGGACACGGATCACGGATGCCAATCTTGTGTGCATCCGTGTTTTTTCACGGACCCATTGACTTGAATGGGTCCGTGAACCGTTGTCCGTCAAAAAAATAGGTACAGGTCATATTTTTTGGACGGACAGGAAACATGGATCACGGCCGCTGATGAACAACGGTGCATTTTCCGAGTTGTCAATGGGTCCGCAGAAAATCACGGAAAACGGAACAACGGCCACGGATGCACACAACAGGTCGTGTGCATGAGGCCTAACTCTGTTTTAGTTCGTCAATATTTCTGTAATCATTAATGCAGAGGTCCATTTACAGCCCCCCCCCACCCGAACTGTGTATGTTTACTCAATGTGCTCAATAAAAGGCATGAATGGCGCGGTATCAATTTATAATGTTTGTCTCTATTTGTGACTTCTATAACAATCAGACCAACTTTTATTAGGAATCAATGAAATAATGCTGGTACTTGCAAAGGGTACATTTACACTGGTCTTAATAAACGTTCCCCACCACAGCTTGACAGCTTCTGCAAAGTAATAGGGAGAAAGCAGTCCATTTTGTGGGAGGGTGTAGGAGCCTGCAGCTCAGGAAATCATAGGACTACAGATGCCTAACATATATAGCACACTGCCACTAAAAACTGATTCGTTTAGCCAAGTCACACCATTTTCATAAACTACACAGTATTGAAATCAGCTTTCCTGTTACTATTGCATGCAACTTTCAGAGAAGGATTCCCATTAAATGAATAAGTCTCTGTGGCAGAAGAGGAGCCAAGGTCAGATAGTCAATGCATCCTACAGGATCTCTAGACTCCCTCACCCTGCAGACAAGGGAACTTCCAGGGGTCTGACATTAAGGACAACTGAATCCAATCAGAGAAGAGACCATATTCACACAAGCTTAGGGGGTAAACATGTTGCGTTTCTTGGCAGCTGTTGTTTGAGGTGGTGTAAGCCTTTATGGCTAATGTCCCTGGTGGTATACGGTAGCAGAGGGGTTAAAGTCAACATTTCTTGTTAAAAGCATTTTCCCATTACAGATAATCTCTATAAATTTGAAGGCACTGATCGAACTGGGGCCTTGGTTCAGCATCCCCTGCATATACCATCATCCCTGGTGCTTTAAGATAGTGAAGGGATTAATGCTCATATTTCTCATATTCCTAGTCAGTGAGATGTTTAAAGTGAACCTGTCAGCAGATTCATGTGCTCAGACCACAGAAAGCATGCACTACTGGAAGGCTCCCACATCACAAAGAACGCTGTGGCTGGTTGGGATAAGCCACGTCCGACTCTTTCTAAACCTATGTTTTCTCCAAAATGCTGTGGCATTTCAGAGCAAAACATAGTCCCTTGTAAAAGGGCATCATGATTCTACTTCCCGTCCTCTTCCTGCCCTATATGGATCAAAGAGATCAGTGCAGGGCAGGCCTCTATTAAACCCCCTTGACTTCAAGACCCTCTAAAATAAGACTAACCAGTCCAACCTCTAGTATTGAGTTCATTTAGCCTCTATAAATCCATTGCACAAGGCCTTAGTGGAAAGTTTTTGTGAATAATGCAAAGACGCAACTAAAATATAACATAAAGCACTGATTTTGAAAACTATCTTATCTTTTGCGGTGCAATAACAGTCAAACCCCCTGTAAAAACTAGCCCTTCAACTCCCATCCTCTGATGGCTCATGTGAAGCCTTATCTCTGATCTCCTGAGCTCATAAACACTAATTTAAGACATTCAGTTTAATAAGAGTTTAGCTATAATGAAAATAAATAAATATATTTTTTACTAAAAGAAGTAAAATACTATCATAAAATGAATTGTCCCAAAGGTATACGTGTAATATATGCCCTTTTTGTATTCTTATGTTCTTGTTGACTTCAGTGGAGCCAAATATATGTAAAATGCATACAATTCTTGTTTATTACATAATACAGTGTAGTTATTTTTTTGTACTAATGCCGACACTCTAAACGTGTCTGAGTATATGGATAGCCTGGCTATCTGATGAGCATTTTTAAAAATCAAAATAATTCTCTATTTTACATTAACTTTTTTCTGTATATACTAAATATCCACAATATTTATGAAGTTAGGCATGTCTAAAATTTAAGTAAGATCTAACACCTAGGGCAATGAAAATGTGAAATGGTGCATCTAGATCTGGTTACTACTGTATGCAGGTGAAAAAAGAAACATTAAAAATGATTATCCAACTGAAACGCAAGAGAAAACGTTCCAAAAAGGAGATTAAAATATATCACTATCAAATATATGATGCTATTTCCAGTTTGAGGGTTGTGTTGGAGAGGAGATCCTAAACAGGCCTGTCGTTGACTTGACTTGTGGGGATTTATATCAAGACTGCTGGAAGTCGCTAATGTTTTCTGTATTTCTTATTATATCTCTTTAGTAGGAGAGAGGGAGGGGATGATACAGTAGATAAAACAGTCCTATAGTGGGGTGGAAATACACAGTAGGCTAATTGGTGGTGCGAGGATCGGGTATTATACTGTATTACAAAATATAGCTAATGTGATATAAATATGTAAAAGTTATTACTATTATAAAGATTTTTAACAAATAGTGCAACTGTAAAACTTTGCAGGATACAACATTACCATGGCACAGCTGGTGTCCTATGTCATGGAATTCACTGGTAAATTTAATGGAGTTAATACACAGAGAGCAGTAAAGTATACCTGACCATACACACACCATTCAACCCCAGCAATCTTAAAGTAAACAGCATACAGCAGTGCAGCTATCTGCATGGATGGACATGTTAGACGATGACATCCAACAGTTGGAGAGGATTAAGATTTGAAGTAGTGCATCAGATTATTGTTTATGGGATCAGAAGTTTATTCATTTGGAGGCTGAATAAAATCAATTAAAATCACAAACACAAGTCCAGGAAGCTGCAGGGGGGACCGAGTAGAATGCACCACCCGACACTAGGCAACATTGATCTATGCCTTGCATTCCTCTTCATATGCTCTTTAGGACATTGCCTGTACTCTACCTAGAAGCCTGCCTCTTAGCCATGTTAGTATCTGTGCCCAGAAGTGGAGGTATGAGATTACATTTCAAACTATCAGAATCTACTGTATGATTAACGAAACAGTAGTACTCCAGGTAATGGTAAATAAAGGTCCATTGACACTAACGGTGGATTGAAAGATCATTACTAGTGTGATACAGAGGTGAAAGATTTTTTTTGCAGGTCTTCAGTGTGAGAAAATTGGCAGAGGTGTTACGAAGTGGATATGGATTCACTGTACATACTGAACAGATTTCACTTAGGGATACTCCTAAGAGCATTATTGATTCAGCCCTCTGGTCTTTACCCTTTTACTCCTGACAGGGATCAGGACCCCTCTGCAGGGGAACCACTTGGCCACCATCTCCTGAAGTAATCTGTATTCAGTATACTGCTGACCCATGGGGGTCAAGAGACACCGAAGCAAAACACCGATGAGGTTAGGCAAACCAATAGTCAGGGACAGGCGAAGGTTGGGGCAGGCAGGGTATATGCAATCCAGTTAACAGTCCAAGGTCAGGAGGAACAGCACAGGGTCAATATGAGAAACAAGCAAGGGTTAGAAAGTGAAGGGTCAAATCCAGGAGAAGGCTGAGGTCGGTACACAGGCCTTTGAAGGCCACTAGAGATATAGAACCTATTGCTAAGGCACGTTCCCACAGGGGAAGGTGCCATAATACATTAATATGACTGGCCATTGGCTGGGGAGTATGCTTGCCCTACAGCTAGAGAGAAGTAGTGCAGACTTCAGTCTGCAAGGAGTGAGCAGCATTGCACGGCCCCAGCGCAGGCATGGACCACCATAGAGAGAGGCAGGTGGGCACTGCAGCAGCTGTGCCAGCTGAGAGGAGTGAGACATAACAAGAGGAAAATGTCTACTCCATCTGGCATCTCCTAACGATTACTCAGAAATTGAAGAATTTTAATTATTGTTGCCCTGTGTAAACCAGGGATGCACAACTTTTTTTTGGGTCTGAGGGCTGCATGGTGACATTGCTCTATTTCAAGGGGCTGCCAATTTTTTTTTTTAAAAGGTGAACTGCATCAGGCTACTACACAGGCTGATGTAAAGTGAATGGCGGAGGACTGAATGCAGCCACAGTTGTATTGATAGTCAGTAAATCCCTGATTACAGAGGTAGATGTGCTCCTAATAAATTATACATTTTCATCCTGATGAAAGATGCCAATCAGCTGACATACAAGCAATATATTTTTGTGACATTTTTAAGTGTGATGTTTTCAGCTTTATTTTGAGGGGAAAAACCCTTTTTTTAAGTAATTTTTTCCAAACTATAGCATCTTATCCTCTAAATATTCAAAAACTGACACCAAAATAAATTATTAAAACCGGTTCTGTATTTTGTGTCAGGTGCTTTGATAAATAATATGCATTGTTCCGTGTTCCAAGAACAATAATGGTGATAGTTTTGGTTGGAGTGGACATTTTTTTTTTTTTTATAAATTAAAAAAATTTTTTTTATAAATTACATTTATTTATTTTTGGCACATATGTCCCCCAAGAGGTGGTTATAAGACCTCTGGGGGACATTGATGCTTTATAATTTTTTTTTTTGCTTTTAGCACTTTTTCCACTGTAATTCGGGCATCCAAGGAGCCCCATTTACAGGCGAAAACAGTCCCCTGTGGGGGCATTGTACACAAGCAGTACTGATCTGGGTATGCTCAGACCCTTAAGCTCTGCTTTGCCACCGAGGCCCATGGCGATCATTGGATCCAATACCGGAGGAGGCACAGTGATAGCACCCATTGATCCCTATGCACCAAGCAAAGGAGAAGACAAAAGTGGTAATAAACCACTTCTGTTTTCTCCTCAGGTCCTATCACTGACAGCCGGGGACCCGACCTGCTTCTGCTAGACTGCAGGAGCTTTAATCCAGCACTGTAGTCAGAAATACAGCTGATCACACAGGCAATCAGCGGTGTTTCTATCCAGCAAGACAGGGCCGCAAACTAAGGCTGTGCATGTGTTCTGCACCCCTGGAGTAAACAAGGCTTTATAGTACCCAACATACAATTTTTTTACCCTGAGGCAGATAAATTGCCTGTAACAAGTAGATCAATGTGTGTTTAATTGTATTTGTTTCAATTAATTGCATTTGTTTCAATTATCTCCCCTTTTTCAGAAATACAATATGATCGGTTGCCCCCCACATATAGTTACCATTATTGTCAGCGGCACAATTGCTGTTCACACAAAGCATGTGCTGCTGACAATGATTTTTTTTGTCATCATGAAAGATGTAATTAACAAGAAACAAGAAAATTATTACTTGTTGTTTGATCGCTCAACGTGATTACCCTGGGCAAACGTCTGTTCAAGTAATCATCGTCCCCCTGTAAAAAGGTTCTTAATTCACTTCTCTGAAAGTCTCTGCATGTCTCAGATGGTTGGTCACTTAGAAAATGCTAATTTCTTTAAAGATTAGATTAAAAGTGTAATATGATACATTAGATTTATAAAACACATGCCAATGTAAAGACAACTGAAAATCAGAAACCTACTATTGCTAACATTATTTTCTATTCTTTATGGTTAGTGCCTTGCTGGAATCAAGGGATGGAATGTGGATATTTCTGCAGTCAGGTGCCAGATTATAGGATTTTTCTAGTATATTAAGTAAATATTTATGATTATTTGAAATGCTTTGATGTCAGTTTACCAGAAGGTGGCGGTAGTGGATAATATAAACATAAAAAGAAACTGCAGACGTATCCGAGACAGTATAATGCATGCATTATAGGACTTTTATGTTTCTGTAGAGAGTAACTAGAATTAACATACAGAATATAGGAATATACTATTCCTATAAAATAACATATAGGACTTAACATATAGAGAATACTGTAGATACGGTAAAAAGAGGTGTATAACTTTCATGCAGCAAATCCTATTGGGGTATGGCGAAAGCAATTATGTTTCCTGTATAATTACATTAATAAACAAGCATCCAGACAGAAGACCATATTTATCAAGTCCTTGCCACTTTCTGAAATGTTCTGCGAGTATTGGAAAAACTGAGTGTGACCTATTTACTAAAGAATTATTCCACTTTTCTGTTTCATGTGTTTTATTGTATCAAGTTTGCAATTAAATATTGCAGTTTACAAGCATTTCTTCCCTGATACATAAGATGATTAAAGACTGCCAGCAATCCATCTCTATTTAAAGAGACATATTCTACAGTTTTCAAACCAGTGCATAATTCTGAATACCTTTGTAATTTCATGTAATTAAATAGCTGCGGATTTATTCAATCAAATCTCCCTGTATAGCGCCACCTGCTGTTTGCTCTTTTTTTAATTTCTCTGTCCTGCTCACTGAGACGGAAGCACATGCTCAGTTCCATCCTTCAACTGCCACCAGCTGCAGCAGAAAGGGCACACCCCATAAGCTGACAGCTTGAAATAAATCTAGCAGAACAATTGGAGCAATTAATGTGGAGATCCATGTGAGATACAGGGTTGGTTCTAGCTTTGTTAGAAAGAGGTTGTCATCTACTGCACTAGACATTATTCATAGGTCCACCCCTTTAACAATTATTATAAGCCTATTATTTTTACCCATTGATTTACAACCATAACTTCCATTCATGGTGCAGCTGAGAGGCAAATCAACTAAGAATATACATTTTTATTTTTCAAGGATAATCTTGCAGATGACCAGCCTCACTGCTAAATTCATAAATATGTCAGAAAAATAAGTTTTACGTAAGTTTACGTATTTCTAAACACTTACAATCAGAATAAATCTTACCATATCCTGTATACAGTCCAAAGAGTTTTTGGTGACGTGTTTTTGCTGCAATGGCAGAGCTATGAAGTACATATCTATTTTAAAAGTATGTTGTCAAAGCAAATTCATCACAGACTAAAAACTAACAAACTTATCCACAAGGAGAGACCTCTCAAAATGGAACATGGCTGTATCAGTTTTGTGGTCCACAAACCACGGCCATGTGCATCCTACACTTTTCGCTGTTTCTTGGCCACAAAACGGACAGGAATAGGACATGTTCTATAATTTGCAGCAGCAGCTGCACAGATACGGACAGCACATGGATGCATCCGTGTGCTGTCCGCAGTTTTTGTAGCCTCATAAACAGTGGGTCCAATGGGTCAGACAACGGTCATGTGAATGAGGCCTATGGGGCACTCTACTGAATATAGGTCTCGACTTGCATTAACAGCGGATCCCTTATAGAATATTATTAACAGAACTTACTGCCTTGCTCAGAAAGTAGAGCAGGGCACTGAGGAGAACATTAGAAATACCCTGCCAGGCCGCCTGCGTCACATTTGCAGATTATAGACTGCTATTCATGAGATGAAGAGAAGGGCGATAGGTCAGCCGTAAAGCTGCTAGGAAAATGAAATGCCCCCAGAAGTCCTGTTTTTGTGTTTTTTTCACAATGAGAGTAATTCTGTTAATAACGATAATAGGAAA
Organism: Bufo gargarizans; assembly: GCF_014858855.1. Lineage (NCBI taxonomy): Eukaryota > Metazoa > Chordata > Amphibia > Anura > Bufonidae > Bufo > Bufo gargarizans. The sequence goes on along the minus strand of NC_058080.1, from coordinate 415,624,577 downwards.
TTTGCTGTTTGTGCAAAGTGTAAGTAGAAATAATGAAAATGTCCGTCAGGTATACTTTTTTTCCCCAAATGGTGCCACAAGGCAGGTATAGTAGACCCTCCTACATGTACAATGTATATTCTCATATCATGGAAGCAGAGTCTGAAGTGTACACCTTTCAGACTGAACAATGAAACTGTGCCAAATGTAGAACTGAAAAGTTTTCAATAAGTTTGGTTGTATAGAAGTGGGATACAGTAGGCAACATACAGTATATGAACTATTATTTCAGATGTGTTATATCTGCCCATCACTGACATCTTTGCAGTGTACTTTTAGATTACATTGTGTGCTAGATTAGTCGACCAGATCCTGTAATGTTGGCTATTCTGCTAGGCAGTAGGGTGTACCATACAACTATATACAACTTGGACATTTATGATACAGGCAATAGTTAACCTAAGAGAACAGGAAGGAAGGAGGCTTCCCCTGCTTTATCGCTCTCTGATAACTGCTCGCTAGCGTTTCCATCCAGCCGCATTCCGGATTGCACATTTTGAATATTAATGGTTGGATACAGACAGCTCAACACATAAAAGAAATGTAGAAAAAAATTCTAATTAAAGGCGAAATAAACCTCCTCAATTAAAGAGTTCACATTTCAAGTACTAGATGATCACCCCCAAAATAAATCTTAATGGAAGGTAACAATAAATGAACTAATGGTTCACTGAAGGTTGCAGACTCCCTGCAGTTAAACTGTAAAGAGCAATTACTGATTAGTAAATTGTAACGTCCCACTCTCCATCTTTTACTTCACCCTAAACCATAAGACAGGGCTGTAAAAAAAAAAACGTTAAAATTAAAAGTCTTTAAAACATTATTGTTCTGTCACCAAGGAATAAAATGAGCTGGAAAATGATCTAAAGGGATATGATGCAGTTCATTATGTTAAACAGCAACGGCAGTGGTTTCCTAGTGTTCATAAAGACTGCTCTATTAAATTTACCTCCAGTCAATAATTAGGAGTCCACAAATAAACACAGGCAATTAAATCAATACTACTGGACAATTATCTTCCATAGTCCTCACTCCGAAAGACGCTATATTTTACGTAGCTGCATTAAATGGTCTGGGGCAACAACCAACCTTCTCACGCTTCTCATTAGCAGAGGTATACAAATCCGAGGCAAACACTCGTCTACAGAGAACGTATATACCACGCCAGGGGGAAAATAACAGCTAATATCACCAGTGCAATTTAAGACAATAACAATGAAGACAAAAGGGGGTTATTATTTGGACTGTAGGAGACCCCAAAAAATGGAGGATTTCATATTCATATTATACCTTCAGATTTCAGACTAATATTAGTTTAATAGATTCCATAAAAAATGTCAGAAACGAATTCCAATACACATAGCATGTAGTTACAAAAGAGTATGAAAACCTACATATGTGAGAAAACCTAATTTCAAATGTTTGTTACTGGCGTTTCCATACCATGACTTGAATGAGCTATTTGACGAATCAGCCCAGTCTGAGAACATATGGGATATACACATTAGCTGAATGCTATCCATTACAAATGCAGACAGGACAGACAGAGCAGTGAAATTCCGCCCTGTCACATGCTGGTAATACTGTAAGACATGTTACATCAGATGACCCACCTTGCGTAGTTCTGCTATGCTGACAGCGAGGCGCACAATCACAGGATTCGAGAATGGAAAATTCAATAGTAAAGTAGAAAGATAAGAGAGTCCTGCTTGTCCGCACCATGTAGCACTAATGATTTACAGTCAGCTTCATGACTTCTGCTGCTTAATATTCCCCTTTAAACATGGATACATATCAAATATTTCAATAGATTTCACACTCTGTGGGATTATTTCACAGACAGCGAAAACTTACATGAAACAGGAGAAAAGTTTCGAGAATTCTTGTAAATGATGTCAAAACAAAAGCAGATCTATGGCATGAGAAGCAGGGCTCTCACCTGCCAATAAACTGCCCTTGATCACTTGCAAGAGGGGATCCTCCCAGCTGACTAGAAGTGTGGAGAAAAAGAGATACTTGAAAGGGAAGAAAAAGTATCACACAGGTCACAGCGGCAGTCTCAACGAAACCCTCCGGGATTTCAGCTAGTCTAGGCCTTGTCATCCTCTATGCAGCTTTCCACTCTGCCCAGAAAATGTCGATAGGAAAATGTTTGAGGGGCCTCTGGTGGAAATTTTTTCATTCTTTCTGCATCGACAGGATGCCAAATCAATATTTAGTTCCCACTAACAAGCTGCTCGAGGTCTCAGTAGAAAATATTGCAGAGAGTGCGGGAAGACACAGTAATAAACAGCTGTCTGACTGTGAGGAAAACATGAATTGACTGGAAGCAGGTCCATAGTAAAAGGTCACTGAAACCCATGAACTCTTCAGGTGTTCCTATCAACTACTGACTTTAAAGAAAGATCTGCTGCGGGAGCAGGGGGAGAATAGATCCTGGTTTTCAGCGTGTACGCCAGGCAGATAAGGAAATTAGTCAATTTGCTAGGATTCTTCTTGCTCTCCCCTCCATTCGATTTTATTAACTCATTGCAGGCAGCACCTTACAACACGATTACCCCTTCAGTGCCCTTATAGATGTGAGAAGATGTACAGATCACGTACAGAACAATAAGGAACTTATTTTTTTCTGCGAGATGAATCCGATTTTCTTGCTGACCTATATTGATAACGCAATTGTTTTCTAACCACACACACCTTTTGGACAAGAGCCAGGGTACAAATGATAACCATTACCAGTTTTCTTATTCTTATACTCTGCAAAAGTAGAATATCTGAAATAAATATAAGATCCCTCCTAGTGAGATGGTTCCTACAACACAGATATATCGCAAATATGATAAGCAGCTACAGTATATGCTGCTCCAATGAAGAACACGAGCCTGGTAAACAGGAGCAAAATATACCTGAAAGAAAGGTATTATATTAGAGGCCTCTCAATACTACTTATGTACTTATAGAGACATACCAGAGAACAGGAATCTATGATGCATAAAGGGACACTTCCATCAGAAACAGGTTATTTTTTTTATACTAAAAATATTTTTTTTTCATTTCTGATTTCTTTATTTATTTCAATAGTACTATGTCATTGAAAAGTAACTACAAAATATTGGCCTCCTGCTGCAGTCAACACAAACGATATGACAGTTCACTGTTGGTGTGTGGGAAGATGCTATCTGCAGGGTTAGGCGTCCACAAAATGGGTCTGCACCCGTTCCGCAATTTTGCGGAACAGGTGCAGACCTATTAATTTTCAATGGGGCCTGGATGTGCTGTCCGCATTTGCGGATCCGCACTTCCATTCCGCAAAAAAATAGAACATGTCCTATTCTTGTCCACAATTGCAGACAAGAAAAGGCATTTTCTATGAGAGTGCCGGTGATGTGCAGTCCGCAAAATGCGGAACGCACATTGCAGGTGTCCGTGTTTTGCGGATACGCAAAACACATACAGACGTGTCAATGGACCCTAACCCTCATACTAAGGGCTCAATCAGACGGCCGTATGTTGCTTTCTGATCTCCAATTTTGCGGATTAGATCTGGACTGATTCACTTCTATGAGGCCCCAAAAGATGCGGACAGCCGTGTGCTGTCGCATCTTTTCTTCCATTCCACAGCCCCGCAAAACAAGTAAAACATCCCCTATACTTGCCAGTGAAAAGTCTATGGGTCTGAAAAAATGCGGACAGAAATCTATTTTTTCTGGACATCCTGAACTGACCACAAAAAACTAACGGCAGTCTGAATGAGCCCTAATAGTGAATGTAAAGTTGGGGTAACAGTATGACAGCTATATTGTTTTCTTGGTAGGCCTAAATAAAGATGCCACAGAAGAGCATTGCATTGATTAGTGTAATGGGTGTTGCTCTAAATGAGCCACACACCTTTTCCCCTCTCTCTCACAATTAGGGCTTGTTCACACGACCGTGCCGGCTTTTTGGGATCAGCAAACTGCGTATCCGAAAAAAAAAACGGATGCCGCCCGTGTGCCTTCCGCAATTTGCGGAACGGAACAGGAGGCCCATTATAGAAATGCCTATTCTTGTTAGCAAAATGGACAAGAATAGGACAGGACTCATAATTCTTGCAGGGCCACGGGACAGAGCAATGGATGCGGACAGCACACGGAGTGCTGTCTGCATCTTTTGCTGACCCAGTGAAATGAATGGTTCAGTATACGGACCGTATGTGGAACACAGATAACGGCCCGTATACGGAACGCAGAATACGTTCGTGTGAACGAGCCCTTATGGTGTGACTGGAAAAGTTAAGCAAGACTGCCCGCTGTGCTAAAAGTCCAAACAAAAGGGAAGTTAAATAGCCAGGACAGGGGGTTGACTACATGGAGTGACTTCAAATTATTCTATCCAAAAGACCATCCCCCCATTTTTTAATATAAAAATGACATAACATCACATTAACATATATTTGTTAATGTGAGATATTTTTTATGGAAGTGTCAATTTAACACTTCAATGCCCCCAAGTCCATATCAGGCAGTTGGAGCTCTGTTCTGTCCCTGCTGTTTCCAGGTCCCTTTAGTCTGGAAGTGTGATAGTCCGTCTGTTGTCACAGGCACCACAGCAGCCATTCCCTGGCCTCAGCGGTCACGTGCTGCTTCAGGACATATCACTGGTGAGGATGGTCGCAAATAGATCGGTAAGCAACATTAACTAAACGGCATATCATTAAGACATGTTCAGATTGCGCAGATTGGTTGCAGAATCCGCACTGAAAATCCACAACAAAATACAGTACACAAGCATGCAGAACGTTTAGGCGGGTTGCAATATAAAGAGGGAAATCTAGCGTAAATCAGTTGTCCACTTCTGAACGTATCCTTACTGTAAAGATGCAGCGGAAATCAATTTGACTGTAATAACATGGGTTTTCTGCATGATGAGAATATGAGAAGTTTTACATAGGACTGGAGCATATCATTCAATTATGCTTCAGTCTCCCAACAGCATTTAACCTACAATGAGTACTATATCAGTAATAAAGTTCTATAAAGCAATAAGTAAAAAAACAAAAACTTTGAAAGTAACTTTTTGTTTCTTTATAAGCCATGTCTTTAATTCAGCAGACCTCTTTTATCCTATATGAAAAAGGATTGCTCTTAGTTTACTTTGGCCTGAGGTATGCCCGTTCCTCCCCGTACCCCCGAGAGGCATGCTGCACTCCACAGTGCAGACTGAAAACACACACATTTCCCCTCCACACTGCAGACTGTTGTCCGCAGACAAGGTTAACTGCTGGAGTGATGGGCTGCTGATAGCATGGGTCATGTAGTGGACCTGTCGTAGATATTGTATTGTAGTGCATAGGATTGCAAAGCATGGACATGTCAGCCTCATATTGTGCCCTGTGTAAGGTCAGAATATTACAGCTACAGCTCTGTTGCTCTAGTAGCCAAAACAGATTAAACAAGCGATGCCGTTTGGCTGCTTGCAGCTGGAAAAGAGTACAATGGGCTCATATTGTAGTTTAAATCTGGTTGTATTCATGAGCAGAGCGCTCACCCCACCTCCTGGAACCATGACGGACAGGCTGCTCTGTATAACGGCATACACAGAAGCCTGTCAATCATGTCCCGAGGGGCGGGGCTGAGTGCTCTGCTCATGAATACAATACAGTGTATTCTTCCAGGGCTGTGAGTAGCCAAACAGTACATGATGGTTTTTTGTGCCCTTTTGGCTACTAGTACTACAGGATCTGTAGCTATAATATTCTGCCCTTACACAGAACTACATAATAAAATTACATCTTGCTCTTTCCCTTGTGTCATTTTTTTATTTTTTTAATGGTAAAAACACCCACATATAAAAATTGCAGATCAGAATTTAGGTACAGTAAGAATAGTTTTTCATAGAAGCATTTCCTGGCAATATGTAAGTAAAAAAGGCAGCAAAGCCACTATTTAACGGGCGGTTTTGCAGTAGCAAAAGAAAAATCCTAGCAATCCCTTACTTATTCTCCTCCTTTGTCACTTAGTATCAAGACATAAAAAGAAATCTTCTGTTCGTGTCCCAGCCGATCAGCCATTTGCCTTTGCTATGTCTGGCTGTAAGACAACTGGTTGCACAGGGAACTTTCCTTCACAGCTTGCAATAGTATGCAAAGTTCAGCTGGTACCGAAGCCCACTTTCGATTCCTGTTTTAAAATGTTTTTAAAGTCGTAGAGTTGAAGGCTGAAGTTATTCACCGAAGTCTTGCTCGACTTCGGACTTAACGAAGAGACAGGTCTTTGTACGGCATTAAAATGAAGTTGGGGAACGAATCGACTTTGGATCTTGGATCCGAAGCTTGATTCACTCACCCCTAAAATCCGGCATTAAAATGGATTAAATCACCAGATAAGTATTCTGGATTGTTGGGTGACCATAGAAATGTATATAAATCTCGTGAGTAGAGATCATTCAGCAAAACAGCTAGAGACGGAATACAGACACAAAATCTGCTCAGTCTTCTGATTCTGGTCATGTGAAATTCCAAATTATATTACAGTTTAGAGCTGTGAATTATCATACTCTCTGGATTACTGGATTTCACTGAAAGTATTATATATAAAGTAATAATATAAATAAATATATATATATACTAGTAGAAGGATCGGCTTCGCACGGGTATATTTAATCTATTTCATTCAATGTTTTTTGTGTGTCGTTAAAAGATATCGACAGTATTCCCCATAACAGTGACCTATACAGCACCCCGCCCCTTTACCAGTGAACTCCACAGACCCCCCAGTACCCTGCCACTTTAAAATGTGACCTCCACAGCAGTCCATCCCCTTAACAGTGACCTCCACAGCAGTTGCCCCTTTAATAGTGGCCCCTGCCCCCTTAAAAGTAAGACCTCCACAGTGCCCACCCCTTTAACAGTGACCTCCACAACACCCTGCCACTTTAATGCTAGGGCTACACAACGACATGTGTCATGCAACATTTTGTCTCAACAATTTTTATAATGATAGGCTATGGTGTCACACTGCGACATGTGACATGCATGGATTTTTATGCGACTGTCGCGTCGCAGTATGTCACACCATAGACTATCATTATAAAAATTGTTAAGCGACACTGGTGTGACATCAATGTCGCGCGACACATGTAGCAGTGTAGTTGTGCCCTATGTGTCGTGCGACTTTTTGTCGCTCGACACATGTCGTCGTGTAGCCCTAGCCTAAAGCTGATCTACAGCAGTGAAGAAAAATGGTTGGGTTGTTATGGAAACCTGGTGTAAAACTGTGTGTATGTGGAGACTAGGGGCCTATGAGCTTCTATTGGCTGATAATGGACATGTGACCGTGTGTATGGCAGTTGGGATATGAAGAGAAAGACTTGCAGGCTTGTATTGGCTAATGCAGGTCATATTTTGGGAATATCTCAGGAACAGTATGTCCTAGAGAGCTGTTACCACCACAAGATTTCTTTCCAGGTAGCAAGGGATGTGTATACCAAGTTTTGTTGAAATCGATGGTTGCGTTTTTGAGTGATTGCGGAACATACATACACAAATATATACGTCATATACATTATATATATCTATATATATATATATATATATATATATATACACACACACATACATATATATATATACAGTACAGACCAAAAGTTTGGACACACCTTCTCATTCAAAGAGTTTTCTTTATTTTCATGACTATGAAAATTGTAGATTCACACTGAAGGCATCAAAACTATGAATTAACACATGTGGAATTATATACATAACAAAAAAGTGTGAAACAACTGAAAATATGTCATATTCTAGGTTCTTCAAAGTAGCCACCTTTTGCTTTGAAAACTGCTTTGCACACTCTTGGCATTCTCTTGATGAGCTTCAAGAGGTAGTCACCTGAAATGGTTTTCACTTCACAGGTGTGCCCTGTCAGGTTCAATAAGTGGGATTTCTTTCCTTATAAATGGTGTTGGGACCATCAGTTGCGTTGTGGAGAAGTCAAGTGGATACACAGGTGATGGTCCTACTGAATAGACTGTTAGAATTTGTGTTATGGCAAGAAAAAAGCAGCTAAGTAAAAAAAAAACGAGTGGCCATCATTACTTTAAGAAATGAAGGTCAGTCCGAAAAATTGGGAAAACTTTGAAAGTGTCCCCAAGTGCAGTCACAAAAACCATCAAGCGCTACAAAGAAACTGGCTCACATGCGGACCGCCCCAGGAAAGGAAGACCAAGAGTCACCTCTGCTGCGGAGGATAAGTTCATCCGAGTCACCAGCCTCAGAAATCGCAGGTTAACAGCAGCTCAGATTAGAGACCAGGTCAATGCCACACAGAGTTCTAGCAGCAGACACATCTCTAGAACAACTGTTAAGAGGAGACTGTGTGAATCAGGCCTTCATGGTAGAATATCTGCTAGGAAACCACTGCTAAGGACAGGCAACAAGCAGAAGAGACTTGTTTGGGCTAAAGAACACAAGGAATGGACATTAGACCAGTGGAAATCTGTTCTTTGGTCTGATGAGTCCATATTTGAGATCTTTGGTTCCAACCACCGTGTCTTTGTGCGACGCAGAAAAGGTGAACGGATGGACTCTACATGCCTGGTTCCCACCGTGAAGCATGGAGGAGGTGTGATGGTGTGGGGGTGCTTTGCTGGTGACACTGTTGGGGATTTATTCAAAATTGAAGGCATACTGAACCAGCATGGCTACCACAGCATCTTGCAGCGGCATGCTATTCCATCCGGTCTGCGTTTAGTTGGACCATCATTTATTTTTCAACAGAACAATGACCCCAAACACACCTCCAGGCTGTGTAAGGGCTATTTGACCATGAAGGAGTGACCTGGCCTCCACAGTCACCGGACCTGAACCCAATTGAGATGGTTTGGGGTGAGCTGGACCGCAGAGTGAAGGCAAAAGGGCCAACAAGTGCTAAGCATCTCTGGGAACTCCTTCAAGACTGTTGGAAGACCATTTCAGGTGACTACCTCTTGAAGCTCATCAAGAGAAGGCCAAGAGTGTGCAAAGCAGTAATCAAAGCAAAAGGTGGCTATTTTGAAGAACCTAGAATATGACATATTTTCAGTTGTTTCACACTTTTTTGTTATGTATATAATTCCACATGTGTTAATTCATAGTTTTGATGCCTTCAGTGTGAATCTACAATTTTCATAGTCATGAAAATAAGGAAAAAACTCTTTGAATAAGAAGGTGTGTCCAAACTTTTGGTCTGTACTGTATATATATATATATATATATATATATATATATATACACACACACACACACGCACACACACACACATAGTATATAGTGTATATATAGATACACAAATACGAGGGCAAGTCAAAAATTATCTGCACTGTAGGATTTATTGAAAGTTGATTAAAATAAACTCTACATCCAGAGTGGAGATAATTTTTGACTCATCCTCGTATATATACACGGATCAAAATGTATTTAGTATGAGATATTTATTAGGTAAATGGCTTTGAAACAAAAAAGGAATACCCATACCTGTCCTTCAAGAAGCTTCATTATGTGGTTCATCCATTCTTTATCATATTCTACTGACCGCTTCACATTTGCTATTTCCTAATGGGAGGAAAGGAGACAATAATTTATGACAGCTTTATGAAAGCATTACGGCCATAGAATAAAAAAAGCACACAGCGTTTAAAACACCTTACATCAAAAGTGACCAAAGTGCTCCATGGATACATTACACATCCCTGTTTTGCTAATAACAAGGAACAATCAATACCCCTGTATCATCCATAAAAGAGTGAAATGGCTACATGGACCAGCTCCAGTTTTACCCAGGCTACATAAAGGTCGTAAGACATGTTTCTTAAATGCTGAGCCATCTAGCTTTCCATTACATTAACTTCAGACAAGCAGTGAACACAACGTGATGCGGCACGATTCTATGTGTGAAATTCACAAAGAACATAACGGTAGGTGCTTTTGTGGTGCATCAGCACTTGTGGGGTCTTTTGTTACAAGCCAAATATTGGGATACCTGAACATTTCTAGAACGTGACTGTATATTATATACGTTTCTCTTCACTGTCACTGTCTGGTCCAGACCATTATCCAGACCAAGCAGCCTCACTAGATCATGATCCTTCTACTAAACCTACACACTCAGGAAGAAGGTGATTTCTTCACATCTGCCAAACATTCGCCTATCAGACTGCAGAATGGTGAGAAATGACTTCACCATGTAACAGGTATTCAATACTCTAGAGTGCAGCCAAACTGCACATGCGCGGTGGCATTTTAGAGAAAACATAGGCCCCGATTTATCATGCCTTCACTCCAGAATTCTGGCTTCAAAAAGTCACACTCAGTTGTTCAAAAAATGTACGACTCTTTGCATTTTTACACCACTCGCTCCAGTTTTGTAAAGTGGGAGGAAAAGAAGGTGTTAATAAATTTCACTCCAGATTTATCATTGAGACTTTTCTTTTAAAAAGTCACAAAAAAAGTTGCAGTCTCACTCCAGTAGAAGGGTGGAGTTGGAAAACTGGAGGAGCTTTTTTTTTTTTCTAGACAAAAGTGTTAAGTTTAAAGGGTTTCTACCACCTCATTAGCTGTCAGACACTAGCGATCTGCTAGTGTCTGCTCTACCTAACCATGCTATTCTAAGACCTTTGCGTGCAGCCGTTACACTAAAAAAACAACTTTTATTGCTATGCAAATAGGAGCCTCTAGGTGCTATGGGGGCGTCTTTTCAGCACCTAGAGGCTCCGTCTACTCACCCTGTATTCCGCCCCGCTCGTCCGTCAAGCCCGCCCATCTCCTCTAGATTGCCAGCCTCCATCTCATCCATCGGCCGAATTCTCGCGCCTGCGTGTGTGCGTCTGTATTCGGCGCAGGCGCAGTGACTGTCTGACTGCTCCCTGCGCTGGCATCTCCACTGCGCCTGTGCCGATTACAGGCGTCGTCTGTTCCTCTGAGCACTCTGACGTAATCGGCGCAGTGGAGATGCCGGCGCAGGAAGCGGTCAGACAGTCACTGCACCTGCGCCGAATACAGATGCACACAGCGCAGGTGCGAGAATTCGGCCGATGGATGAGATGGAGGCTGGCAATCTAGAGGAGATGGGCGGGCTTGACGGACGAGCGGGGCGAAATACAGTGTGAGTAGACGGAGCCTCTAGGTGATAAAAAGACGCCCCCATAGCACCTAGAGGCTCATTTGCATAGCAATAAAAGTTGGTTTTTTAGTGTAACGCCTGCACACAAAGGTCTTAGAATAGCATGGTTAGGTAGAGCAAACACTAGCAGATCGCTAATTAGGTCCAAATGAGGTGGTAGAAACCCTTTAAGGATAAGATAAATTTATCAAACGACATGTGACATTTGATAAATATGGCAAAAAGTAATCCAACGCAGACTCAAGCAAAACTGACTACAAATATTCCGGGGAGAAGAGTCGAGCTTCAGCTTGATTGACTTATCTCTCCATAGACAAATAGGAAGAGACCTACATATGTTGTAACAGGTTTTATTGTATACATTTCTAATCTCTTTCTCAGTTTCCTTTTTTTTTTACGTATTACAGTTATAGCATACAAAGCCCCAAAAAATAATGCATACACAAAATAAATCATTAACCAAAAAATGGCATTTCCTTAAAAAATCATATTTCGAATAGAAACCACACAATTAGGGCCCATTGATATGAGTGATGTTCATGTCTGTGTGCTGTGCAACACAGGGACTAAACACAGACACATTATGGTCAATTCAAATTTATTACAGTCAAGGCCAAGTAACATGACAGTTTACAGAGCACGATCTGCTGCCCAGAAACAATGATTTCGGTGTCCGCATAAGGGCCGCTTCACACGAGCGGATGCCATGCGTGGCATCCGCTCCGTGAAAGAGTGCCAAGACCCGATGCAGACTGCAGAGGCACGGAGCAGTAACATGACTGTTAATGCTCCGTGCCTCTCTGTGATCTCTTTACTACGAAATCACAGTTGTCACTGTGATTTCGTAGTAAAGAGATCACAGAGAGGCACGGAGCATTAACAGTCATGTTACTGCTCCGTGCCTCTGCAGTGGGTCTTGGCACTCTTTCACGGAGCGGATGCCACGCACGGCATCCGCTCGTGTGAAACGGCCCTAAACAAAGATTTACCTTATGAATGAGTGTTTTGCTCGTTCATCGGGTGATCTGCAGCATCTTCACATAAACCGATTATTAGAAATGAGCATTGGCTCAAGATATTTGGCCGACAATTGCCCTGTGTAAATCCGCCTTTACTCACCTCTTCATCTGGGGTCTCCAGTATATCACTGAGGTCAGACTGGGAGATGTTGAGGATGCTGGCTGCCAGTGACTGGGCTCGGTGTACAGACTGTTTGGATGGACCACTTACAGACTCTTGCAATATTTTGGCTTGTCTAAGAAGAGTTCTCCTTTCACACACATCCACTTGAAGTTCTTTTGCCAAGCTCTTTTCAAACAACAAAAAAAGAAGAAGCAGTTTTAGCAATTAAAAACATAATCCTTCAAAACTCATCTATTCAGCAGTACCTACCTACTTCTCCTCAACCGTGATTGTCCCTCAGCCTAAATCCAACAATTACCACCGCCTCTCACCAACACCCCTCATTTACTATATCCAATATGCCAACCCCACCTCTCAGGCTGCAATTTTGTTTGGGTCAGATCACTTTTTCCATACTGTATGTATTGTATTGAGGCCTATTCTACCATGTAATAAAAGTATTACATAACATGTTATGTATATATATATATTTTTTTTTCTCTCTCTCTCTCTCTCTCTCTCTCTATATCTATATATATATATCTATATCTATATATATATATACACACACACACACACACAGGTCATTCTCAAAAAATTAGCATATTGTGATGAAGTTCATTATTTTCTGTAATGTACTGATAAACATTAGACTTTCATATATTTTAGATTCATTACACACCAACTGAAGTAGTTCAAGCCTTTTATTGTTTTAATATTGATGATTTTGGCATACAGCTCATGAAAACCCAAATTTCCTATCTAAAAAAATTAGCATATTTCATCCGACCAATAAAAGAAAAGTGTTTTTAATACAAAAAAAGTCAACCTTCAAATAATTATGTTCAGTTCTGCACTCAATACTTGGTCGGAAATCCTTTTGCAGAAATGACGGCTTCAATGCGGCGTGGCATGGAGGCAATCAGCCTGTGGCACTGCTGAGGTGTTATGGAGGCCCAGGATGCTTCGATAGCGGCCTTAAGCTCATCCAGAGTGTTGGGTCTTGCGTCTCTCAACTTTCTCTTCCCAATATCCCACAGATTCTCTATGGGGTTCAGGTCAGGAGAGTTGGCGGGCCAATTGAGCACAGTAATACCATGGTCAGTAAACCATTTACCAGTGGTTTTGGCACTGTGAGCAGGTGCCAGGTCGTGCTGAGAAATGAAATCTTCATCTCCATAAAGCTTTTCAGCAGATGGAAGCATGAAGTGCTCCAAAATCTCCTGATGGCTAGCTGCATTGACCCTGCCCTTGATAAAACACAGTGGACCAACACCAGCAGCTGACATGGCACCCCAGACCATCACTGACTGTGGGGACTTGACACTGGACTTCAGGCATTTTGGCATTTCCCTCTCCCCAGTCTTCCTCCAGACTCTGGCACCTTGATTTCCGAATGACATGCAACAGTCCAGTGCTGCTTCTCTGTAGCCCAGGTCAGGCGCTTCTGCCGCTGTTTCTGGTTCAAAAGTGGCTTGACCTGGGGAATGCGGCACCTGTAGCCCATTTCCTGCACACGCCTGTACACGGTGGCTCTGGATGTTTCTACTCCAGACTCAGTCCACTGCTTCCGCAGGTCCCCCAAAGTCTGGAATCGGTCCTTCTCCACAATCTTCCTCAGGGTCCGGTCACCTCTTCTCGTTGTGCAGCGCTTTCTGCCACACTTTTTCCTTCCCACAGACTTCCCACTGAGGTGCCTTGATACAGCACTCTGGGAACAGCCTATTCGTTCAGAAATTTCTTTCTGTGTCTTACCCTCTTGCTTGAGGGTGTCAATGATGGCCTTCTGGACAGCAGTCAGGTCGGCAGTCTTACCCATGATTGCGGTTTTGAGTAATGAACCAGGCTGGTTGTTTTTAAAAGCCTCAGGAATCTTTTGCAGGTGTTTAGAGTTAATTAGTTGATTCAGATGATTAGGTTAATAGCTCGTTTAGAGAACCTTTTCATGATATGCTAATTTTTTGAGATAGGAATTTTGGGTTTTCATGAGCTGTATGCCAAAATCATCAATATTAAAACAATAAAAGGCTTGAACTACTTCAGTTGGTGTGTAATGAATCTAAAATATATGAAAGTCTAATGTTTATCAGTACATTACAGAAAATAATGAACTTTATCACAATATGCTAATTTTTTTAGACTGACCTGTATATATATATATATATATATATATATATATATATATATAATGCATAATACTTGCATACAAGTTCTCTGTGCAGCAAGGACTTAAACCAGGACTGCCAATTACACTAAAGTAATCATAACCACATTCAACCTCTTATAAGGAAAACGTTAGACACACCACAGCTTTGACTGGTACAGACTATAGAGGGCTAGCTAGGGATTTCTTCTCCAGCCCGGTCTTTAAAGGGGTTGTCCAATTTCTGGTTACTGTTCACCAATGTGTTTGTGAGAGGATTATATGGCACTTCCTAATATAGCCTTTGTTGAAATTCTGCCATATTCTCTATATTTTCTAAGATATGCTTAAAGGAAACCTGTCACAAGGATTTTGTGTATAGAGCTGAGGACATGGGTTGCTAGACGGCTGCTAGCACATCCGCAATACCCAGTCCCCATAGCTCTGTGTGCTTTTATTGTGTAATGATCTACTGTACTGTGCCGGCAGCAGGGAGCGCACGGCGTCATAGCAACCAGTGACGCCGTGCGCTCCTGCTCTCAGGAGGGATCCAGGCCGCGGTTCCACGGCCCGCACACGGCCGTGTGCATGGGGCCTAATACTGTACAGGGTGCTTGCTCCGTACAGTATTCAAAGGAAGTATTATGCAAATCGACTTCGGATGTTTTATCCGACGTCGATTCGCTCATCCCTAATTATGAATATCTATATTGCCTCCTTTTCTGGCTCGATTTATTTTTCCATTGCATTATACAGTGCTGATTTCCAGGGGTTAAGACCACCCTTCAATCCAGCAGTGGTGGCAGCGCCTGCACGCTGTTGGAAAAAGCAACGACCTCTCTGGGGGTCGGGTGTGCGCACAGGGCTACCTGTTATGTGCCATACTGGCCACCATATTGTTCAGGGAATGCAGGTTTTTGTGCCATTATGGCAAAAAAAATTGAAAAAGGCAGAGTGGACCCAGCATGCATGTGAAACCTGCATTCCCTGAATTTTATGGTGGCTAGTATGGCACATAACAGGTAGTATTTAGTGTTAGGTTCCCATCTTATAGAGATCGCCTTGACGCCGGCAGACAGGCCCAAATAATTATGTACAAAATGTATTTGCCAAGAATCTCAAATTTACAAAATAAGCGTAATCTGCAGCATTAGCAGCAGAATATTTTCTATAACTATGGCATTATTGTAAGTTATTTGTGTTTGCAGAGTGATGTTGAATTGTGTTTTTTTCTTTGTGCTTCTAGCCATGGCAACATGCACCTTCGCATTGGGATGTGCTGACTGACGCACTTTTTTTTGCAGTTGTACTGGAACTGGAGGTGTGGCTGACTCCAGTTAGTCTTGTACCCCTGACCAGCCTGTATGCCATATAGGCTGATTTTAATTAGCGTTAGTATAAAGCTGTAGCCTGCTCTACCTGCATTTATTGGAAGCCCTCTGGCACCAGGAGAGGCATAGAGTGGATTTAATGGAGGCCATTATGGCATAAAAAATTGTAAAAGGCAGAGTGGACTCAGCATGCATGTGGAACCTGCATTCCCTGAATTTTATGGTGGCCAGTATGGCACGTAACAGGTAGTATTTAGTGTTAGGTTCCGGTCTAATAGAGATTCGCCTTGACGCGGGCCCAAATAATTTTGTACAAAATGTATTTGCCAAGAATCTCAAATTTATAAAATAGTGTGCTGTTGCATTGTGTTTTTTTCTTCATGAAAATGCCATAGCAAATGAATGGTTCACCCAATCTCGCTGCATGGGAGCCGTTATCTGACCTATAATATGCCGTGGTCCAATTACCACTGCACCTGAGGGGGGTTAAAGTTCCGTGATCAGCATTATTGCTGATTACAGACTCTGCCTCCGGGTGTCTGCTGTGTAAAAACAGCAGTCATTCCAGCCCTGACTTCTGCCATACATGAATGGATGTCGGGAAGGGGTTAAATCAGCAATAATACATGATTAAGCTCCCACGCAAAATGGTAACTCAGCGGTTGTGTGTACCAGGGACAGACTACCTTGACTGGAGAGGTTTAAGAATGATGCTTCAACCCATTAAGCCATTCACTGTATATTAGGTGCTGCTCCTGGTGCATGCATCAGTAACCATATGCCAAGCACAAACAGCTACTGGCTTCATTCATTAAAATCCAAAGAGTGTGTTATTCTGTTTACAGTCTAATAGATATTCACTGTCGCTGTTCAGGCTTCTGATTCAATTTGCTTAAATCCCAGCTGCAAAGTAATCTTGATGGAGATTAAGTTAATTTATCAGCAATATCTACTGTGGAGTATCATCAGTAATAAAAGGGCTGCCTCTGCCTCACAAAAGTGACATGCTTTTTTTTTTTTTGCTTTTACAATAAGGACAGTACAAAGTGATGATGTTCTAGCTGGAAATTCCCATTAGAGACTGAGTATTGTCAATGAGCCTTCAACAGATGCTGCAATCCAATCTTAGCCACATCTATGTTATAGTTTTTCACTATCACCCTGTTGTGAAACAGAATTATTTTTCTTTTGAACTTTCAAAACTTAATAAAAAAGAATTTAAACAGATGCTGCTAGATCAGGAAACAAAGAGCACTGACAAATATTCTTCTTCTAGAGGTTGGAAAGTTACAAACCCATGCAGACTAAGGCTCCATTTACACGTCCGCAATTTCGTTCCGCATTTTGCATACCTCCCAACTTCTGTTTTCAAGTTCGGCGTACAAGGTTCGAGTTATCTAAGAATTCCGTTATGGATTCCGCTACCACGGACCATAAGTTATAGTCCGTCGAAGCGGAGTCCATAACGGAATTCTTAGATAACCCGAACTTGAAAACAGAAGTTTGCTCAACACTACTCCCAACTTTGTGGACAGGCAAAGAGGGACACTTAAGGTTCATTGTGTGACAAATACATTTTTTTGCTGCATATTTATACACTTGAATAGTTTTCTTTCACACAGTAACACAAAAATTATCTGAATATAGAGATTTCTAAAATCAAAATGGCATCAAATAATGAAATAATATACAAATGTACAGATAGGAACAGACAAACACTTTCTAGATCAATATTATAAGTGTAATAATGCAAATCTATAATTCAGATAAGAAAAAGGGACAGAGGGACTTCGGGTCAAAAGTTGGGACTGTTCCCCCAAAAGAGAGACACCTGGGAGGTCTGGAACAGGGACAGGGGAGCAAATTGCTGCTAGACACCTCTTGCATCAGGTTATCTCATCTGAGATTAAAAGGACTGGGTATGCTGAACTCTCAACAGCCCAATCCTCTAAAAATCGTTGTGAGAAAGTCTGACCACCCACATACACAATAGTTGGTCACCCAGACCCACTGATATTGGCAGGTCATGCCAATCTTTCCATTTACATGAAAAAACAAAACAAAAAAAAACTGGCGAGAATCTTGGCACATGATCAAGAACTCTCCAGGAAAAGAAACCATCTCTTAGAAAGGAAAATACTCATATGTAAATCAGTGTGAACCAAAAATTTGTGCCAGAAAATGCAGCCATTACGGATATAAAGAACTTCAGAAATGGAACGTAGCTGGTGACTTTCAATTTTTTTAAATTGTTTAAAAGGCGCTTTTAGCACAGGTTGATTTTATGAGATTGAGATGGCATCGACCAAACCACTGTCGAGCTGTAGTGAGGCTATGTAGCATGTTTGTGGATAGCAGTCTACAATATCAATGGAGCAGATACATGTAAAATGCAAACAGTGTCTTCTGAGTATAATTCGAAGCTGAGCACTCAAGAGTTTGCTTGTTTCAGGGCATTGAGGTGGATAGTCACTGCTTACTGATAAAGTAAAATGTGAGCCGTCTCCGGGGTCCAGGAGATGTCATGTTGAATAATGCTGGTGATAATACAGCATAGATGAGTGGCTCTGTCATGTCTAACAAAGCAAGATAAAATATTTTATATGACAGAAGGAGACATCCCCTTATCTCCTATAAATTACACAAATGCTCTTTTTATTATAGAGAAAGCGTTCTTCAAAGCACAGCGAACTGATAGCAGATATCTAAATTCCTCAGAGCTATTTGCAAATAACCTCCCCCATTAAAGCCAACTCCCAAAAAAGTTAGAGTGCGTACGTTACAGTGGAGTTGCTGGTAGGGTTGTTGTGGGGATCTAAATTTCGATACCCAATCGATACTTTTGTCCCGGTATCGATACAATACCAGGATTTAAATTTTTTCGATACTGGGCTGCTGCGCAGTCTAGTATCTCTGAACATGAGCGCGTTGCTGTCAGCGCGCTCAGATTCCCTCAGCAGCGAAGGGGAGAAGGAAGCACTCTCTCCTCCCCCCCCTGTGCTGCCGCTGCCACCAATGAGGAGAGAGGGGCGGGCGCACTGCACCACCAACTGATAGCAGAACTTTTCATGGGTCCAGGACTTGTTAAGTTACCAGGCTACATAGAGTGGCACCCAGGGATATCCCTGCACTTACTATTATTCCTGGGTGCCGCTCCATTCGCCCGCTGTGCCCCCAATACAGTCTCCTGCTCCGTATGCTAATTACTACTATCGGAGCGATGGACAGGAGACATCAGCTTCTCTCCTGGGTATTCCTTCTCCCTGCTGTAGCGCTGTCCAATTGCAGCGCAGAACATCACAGCAAGGGAAAAGGACCGCCCAGGAGAGAAGCTGATGTCTCTTGCCCATCGCTCCGATAAAAGTAATTAGCATACGGAGCAGGAGACAGTAATAGGGGCACAGCGGGCGAACGGAGCCGGCGCCGAGGAATAATAGAAAGGGCAGGGACATCCCTGGGCATTGCTCTATGTAGCCTGCTCATGAAAGGTCATCTTTAACTTTTAATACAGGAGGCAGGTACCGGTAGCAAAATCACATAGCTGGCATCCCTGACTCTGACAGGGAGCTGTGATCAGCGGAAGTTAACCCCTCAGGTGCGGCACCTGAGGGGTTAACTGCCGCTGATCTGCTGCCGGCACCTGCCTCCTGTATTAAAGGTTAATTATCATTGGTGGCGCAGTGCGCCCCCCTCAACCCCCCCAGTATTAAAGTCATTGGTGGCAGTGGCCACAGGGTCCCCTTCTCCCCTCCCCTCATTGGGGGCAGTGGCAGCTTCAGATCGGAGCCCCAGAAGTGTAATCCTGGGGCTCCGATCGGTTACCATGGCAGCCAGGATGCTACTGAAGCCATGGTAACATTCCTGATGCTCTGTGCACAGAGCAAAGGGCAGCAGGAGAGTGTGAAGTTCTATTCACCCTTATAGAGCTCTATCAGGATGAATAGGACAAGTGATTAAAAGATCCCAGGTTCTAGCCCATAAGGGGGAAATAGTTAATAAATAAAATGTAAAAAAATAAAAAAAAAGTTAATAAAAAAAAGTTAAAATAAAAACACACCAAGTATAAATCACCCCCTTTCCCAATTTTACATATAAAATATATAAACAATAAATAAATAAACATATCACATATTACCAGGTCCGAAAAGTCCAAACTATTAAAATATTTTAAAAATATGCGGTGAACACCGGAACAGAAAAAAAATAAATAGAAACTCTGATTCGCCATTTTTTTAAATGCCGAATGCACATTGCTTTTTTAGGTGTTTTATTTTTTTAGAGTGGTATTGAGTATTGCAATACTTTTTTATGGTATCGAAACTGAATCAAAATTTTGGTATCGCTACAACTCTAGTTGCTGGGTTGGTTTCTATCTTGTAGACAAGAGCTTACTGCAATATTTCCTAGACTGGCACTAAACACTCAAGGGCACAACCTGATCACCGTGCCAGTTTGCATTTATGCATCTAATATTTTCTATGCTAATAATCCTGTCTATCCCTCTCGATTAACCTTGCTGTAATATGTCAGTGATCTATCCAAATAAAACAGTGGCAGTAATAAAGACGAAGGACCTGAGCAGTACCTAACTAATGAGTGGGATGGCGAGACGTAGAAATAAGCAAGCAGTGAATCAGTCAGTCATACCCAGATAGAGCCTCCCTGTAATGCAGACACCCCCACATGAAGTAAAGCTGGAGAGATCATTCATTTCTAGCAATGAATACAAGGTTATTGTGGTACTATGTGTGATTGATGTGCTTTTCTTTATTTTGTTGTATCAGCTGCACTAATATAATCCATGTCATTGTGGTGTACATAAGTAACGTATATTTAAACAAATTTTATTTCCTGTTTTGTATCTTCCCTTAGGGCCATGATGGGCATACGCTTTTTCCCCTAAAGGTTGGCTATAAAAACAATCTGTAAGCTACGTTCACTTAATGAACTTTTGCTTAGGCCTGGTTGCAACCAAGGCTGACTTACAGGTACTGATCCTGGTTCTGAGTTTATAATGCTGGAACCACCAGTGATATCTCCAGTCAATGTACCCCAGCTGAGATTTCATCAAGCCTGAGGTGACCCAATACAACACGCTGTGATGTCTTCGATGCCCTTGTATCTGTTACTTCCTGTTCTTAGATACTACTTTAGTTGTGCAGTTCTATGCAACTGCCTTGCATCTGATTCTGGGGTTGGCTATTGCCTAGGTTGCCTGATTGATTAGGGTGGAGTTGAGGAAGTTTGTGCCTCTTCATTCCCAGGCCTCACTCCACAGTGTTTGCCATGTGCGTTTTCCCCCAGATTCTCTGCTTTAGTTACTGTGCTATTCTGGTTGCTGGGATGAGATTTTGTATTATTCCATTTCTGTTTACCGTCATTGATCCTCCTGTATGCTATACATCTGCCCTTTACTCAATGGGTCATCTGCTCATTCTGTGACTCTCTACATTTAGTTCCCGTCATTCACCAGTGAGTTTAAGTCCCTTGCTTTCTGCCAGTATTTATATGTGCCTCATTCACATAGGTTTTACAATCACCGGTTGCTGTGCAATTCAGCCCTACTTTAAGGCATGTGGGTATATGAGTACCATGAGCCTCATTTAGGACATAGATTAAAAAAAAAAACCACTGCTATAGGTGAAGTCCAGTTCTGCAGTCCTTGTACAATCAGAGTCATTATAGTATCCTATAAGTTAGCAAACATAAAAAGGGACTTTTTCAGGACTAGAAGAAAATGGCTGCTTTATTCCAAAAACAGCCCCACACCTGCCCATGAGTTGTGCCTTGTATTGCAGCTCTGCTCCATTGAAGTGAACGGGTCTGAACTGTAACGCCCCACACAACCTGTGGTGGTGCTATTTTTGGAAGAAGCAGCCACCTTTTACTAGCTCTAGACAACACAGTTAACCACCTAATTGCCCTAGTCCAGCTCAGGCTGAATGTGGAGGGGGGAGGGCTGCTTTAGATGCTGCTATCTCTTGAATGGTACACATGCAACTGGTCTTGTTTGAAAGCCGACATTCCAGGCTTTCATACAAGATCAAAATGACAGCTAAAGTCATTTTGAGAAGATATCTCTGTTAAAATCTGCTTTTACTTTCACTTTTAGCTGCATTCACAGCATCACGATTTCTATCAGTGATATCTTCCCCTGTACTGAACAGATTGCAGTCTTTCTGGTATTGTCTGAAAGCTTGGAATCTTAGCTTTCAAAAAATACAAAGCCCATATCTGGTAGCTGGAAATGTGACATTATCATCATTGTATTGACCCAGATAATAAAATAATAAAAATGTTACCACACAGTGAACGGCGTAAAAAAAAAATCCACAAAATAATGTAAAAATTGCTGTTTTTCTTATCTTTCCCCCTAAAAATAAAATAAGTTATTTAATACACAATATATACCCCCAAATGGTTCCTAAAAAACCTACAACTAATCCCACAAAATGACTTCTAGAACACAAAGGGGGAAAATATTATTGGTTCTTAACAGTGATGATCGAGCATGCTCGGCACATGGCGGTACTTGGCCGAGCACCACATGTGCTCGAGCGCCTTGCTCGAGTCTCCTCCCAGCACGTTTTTTGCCTGCTACGCCACATCTCCAGTGTAAAGTGTGCTCATCTCCAAAAAATATCTGTGACCTCCAGTGTACTTTTTGAATATATGGTGTCCACTGCGGACAGTAAGATTAGCTGCGCCACATCTCCTGTTTAAAGTGTGCGCATCCCTAAAATATCAGTGATATCCAATGTACTTTTTCCGTAGACTGTGTCCGCTGCGGACAGTTAAATTATCCGTGCCACATCTCCAGTGTAAAGTGTGCACATCCAAAAAATATCTGACATCCAGTGTACTTTTTCCGTAGATGGTGTCCGCTGCGGACAGTTATATTATCCGCGCCACATCTCCAGTTTAAAATGTGCACACCTCTAAAATATCAGTGACATCCAGTGTACTTTTTCCGAAGACGGTGCCTACTGCAGATAGTTAAATTATCCGTGCCACATCTCCAGTGTAAAGTGTGCACAACCAAAAAATATCTGTGACATCCAGTGTATTTTTTCAATAGATGGTGTCCGCTGCGGACAGTGAGATTAGCTGCGCCACATCTCCAGTGTAAAGTGCGCGCATCA
Organism: Bufo gargarizans; assembly: GCF_014858855.1. Classification (NCBI taxonomy): domain Eukaryota; kingdom Metazoa; phylum Chordata; class Amphibia; order Anura; family Bufonidae; genus Bufo; species Bufo gargarizans. The sequence continues at coordinate 415,601,668 of NC_058080.1, read as the reverse complement.
CTAAAATATCTGTGACATTCAGTTTACTTTTTCCGTAGACTTTGTCCGCTTGGAAAGTGACCTTACCAGGCCACATCTGCAGTGTAACGTGTGTACTTCAAAAAGATTTCCGTGACATACATTGTACTTTTTCCGTAGACGGTGTCCGCTTCTGACAGTGACCTTACCAGGGCAACATCTGCAGTGTAACGCTTGCGTATCAAAAATTTATCTGTGACATACAATGTCATTTTTCCATAGACTGTGTCAGCTTCTGACAGTGACCTTACCAGGGCCACATCTGCAGTGTAACGTGTGTGCTTCACAAATGTATCTGTGACATACAGTGTACTTTGTCAGCTTTAAAAACCATACTTTCCCCGAAACCCAAAGACTTTGGTTTCCCGGAAGCAGCTCGGCGAGTCATGGGAATAACGCTGACGGATGTCATCGTTTATGGTTGGAACTATGATGTTATCTGATCATCTTCGAACTTCCGTTTTTGATTAATGAAAACATTCTTGGCAAATGCTTTTGCTTTGGTTTGTCTTGCGCCGGTCCAAGAATTTGACCTCTAGGCCGACCCTCTCAATCATGGCCCCAGTTCCGAAAACCAACAAAATAGAACCGGAGTCCTATTCCATTACTCCTAGCTGAAGTATTCAGGTGATCCGGCCTACTCTCCCATAATTTTTTAATTGGTCAACTCAGCAGCAGGCCGTCAGTCATAATGTTTTAGAGGGTCAGCTCAGCAGCAGGCCCTCGCATATAATGTATTAGAGGGTCAGCTCACCTACAGGCCCTCACCTACAATCTTTTAGACGGTCAGCTCACCAGCTGGCCCTCACCTACAATCTTTTACAGGGTCAGCTCACCTGCAAGCCCTCACCTAATTATACCTAATAAGTAATTTGCGCGCATGCTGCCTTACTTTGATGTGGTAGCCGTAGCCGTTTCTCAGGCTCCCTCTGCGGAATCAAACACAGATTCCCCCTTACCCGTGGTCACCATGGTTGCCGTTGAAAATAACATCGAAAGTTTTTAGGGCAGACATCCGAATGGATCGTCGCCGTCACGGGGACGTGCAATCAGCCCCAGGTTACCTAGAGTCACCAAAGCGGCCGCAGGCCTTCGCCCATAATGTTTTAGATGGTCAGATCAGCAGGCGCTTGCTCCAAATGTTTTTGAGGGTCACCAGCAGGCCATCAATCATAATTTTACAAGGCTGTGTATGATGCCCTATTTTATGTGTAATAAAGGGTGTATTGGAGTGCCGGTTCCTTGTAATTTTTGGAAGCCCTTTATCTTAGTGCATTGGTTTTATGAGTGTAGGAGTCCCACTACCTGAACAATTGTACCACAATGTGAATAAGGCCCTCCATTATGTGATATACAGGTTGCATCGGAGTAACTCTTACTTGTAATGTTTGACAGCACTTGCACTTTATATACAAGTAAATATACAGGAAAGAATGTTTCCTAACAATGTTTCCTCTAAAACCGATTTAATCTTCAGTTTTGTGCATATTATTTTCAGTCTGTAAAAGTGGCGTACTACTACGACAACATCGTTTCAAGCAGCGACCTGGGAGTCCAAGATGCATCCAGACATCCTCCCCATGCTGTTCCCGAACCATTTCTGTGGTGTTTCCATTAATTTCTGACCTTTTCCTGTGAACCAGATACCCTCCCCTCTTCAGAGCAGGGGGTGCCTGGTTTAATGCTCAGGTTGTCCCATTGACTTCCATTGTACTCAGGTACTCGGTAGAGCACCCGAGCATCCCGATGTGTTCGGCCAGAGCACCCGAGCACTTTGGTGCTCGATCATAAGGCTAAAATTAATGATGTCACTAAGGGGTTAAAATGCAATAGTGTCCCCTGAGTTGTGTGCCAACAAGATTTACTGCAGACACACATTTAACACCTACAAGAAAAAAATAAGTGACATTTTGGGGAGGGTTTTTGCCAATTTTAACGTGACCGTTAGGAGGTTAAGGCCATGAGGTATTGTTTGTACACTGACATGTAAAACCTTCCCCCAAAAGTCCAATAACATGTGTCCCCAACTGCACAGAATCCCCTTTTCTCATTTCCTTCTCAAAGTCTCCCTTTTTCTTTTCCTCCAAGGAAGAAGTCCTCTCATTAGCAGACTTTCCTTCCCACCACAACGGCATATTCTCACATTACCTCATGAAGCACATCACCGCTCCTCTGAGAGGCACGTACTATCTTTACCCCATCAGCAGAACATTCACTCCTACCTGCAGTGACACAGTATTCTCCCCATCTGCAGTACATCTTCCACTTCTGCTGCGACACATCCTCTACTCCCCTCACTACAGCACGCTGTGACCTCCATCCCCTAATCTTCATTAAAACTACTTCCAGTGTATTTTCCCATCTCATCTAAGAGAGGAATGGAAACGTTACAAGGCTGGTACTAGCAAGTGAAAAACACACATTTAATCCATTGATCTGAATTTATCTGCTGCTGATATCAAGTTTATTTTCTTTGATGCAGAACTTTATTGTTTTACTTGATACAAAAAATATGTATATGCGATTATATGTTTGAAGATATAACCCACCCACCCCATCCCCTTAAGGTCCATACACATGTCCGCAAGTGTTTTGCGGACCGCAAATTGCGGTTCTGCAAAACACGGGACACTGGCCATGTGCGTTCCGCATTTTGCGGACCTTACATGGCCGGCACTATAATAGAAATGCCTTTTCTTGTCCGTGGCTGCCAATAAGAATAGGACATGTTCTATTTTTTGCGGGGCAGCAGAACAGAAGTGCGGATGCGGACAGCACACAGTGTGCTGTCCGCATCTTTTGCGGCCCCATTGAAAATGAAGGGGTCCGCACCTGTTCTGCAAAATTGCGGAACGGATGCGGACATGTCCCTCAATAGCACCAGACTTGTTCCTGTAAATCCACCTTCTGGACAGGAATGTAAAAATGCCGCCGTGATGCCACCATATACTGTTTAGTATATAAGACATATTACAATGTGGCGTGAATCATTGTGTGCAGAGTTTGCACTACATTTTTTTTCCAGAAGAGTAAAAATACTCCTCCTACCATTTTTGAGGAGTATTTTTAACCCAAGGAGGAGTATGAAAGTTGCAATAAGTCATATACATAATAAGTAGGCCTACACTTGTTCACATCTGCGTTGGAGCCTCTGTTGCATATTCCATCAAAAAGACCAGACAAAATCCTCATCTACCACCAGCACCATTTCTATTAACCTTCTGGAGGGAACAGGAGGAAGGGCAGAGGCGCCAGGCATGTATCAACCAAGGACTTCAAAGGATTTACTTGTTTTAACACGTTGAACTTACATGTTACCCAAAAAACCCTTGAGCTACTCAATCTGGTAGGAAAAAGGGACCCCAAAGGATAATGACATTAAACTTTTTCTAATTCTGCTGCATTCAAGTTTCAATTCTGAAGCAGGATGATCTAATAGAAATGGCGTCACTATAACGGGTATCAAACTCAAAATGATCACATTTCTGTCAAAGTAGAGAAATGGCAGTAGAAAGGATGGATTGAAGGCTCATGTACAACATACCTTTACGAATGTGACAAACTCCTCAATCCGCTTATTGCCATGGAAGACTTTGTTCTGTAACCCCTCCAAGGCTTGCTCGCTCTGCATTGCTAGGTTGTGCAGTTGTTGCGTCGCTGCCTTTTCCAGTTCAGACATTGTGCGTTCAGCTGCAGTCACTTTACTTTCCAAGTCAGTGACTTTTCCATTCTGCAAGGGATAGTCTTATGTTAATAAGTTAAAATAACCAGACAAACAGAATGTTAACCTCTTCCACACCCTGGTGTTCAAAGGAATGGGGGAAAACAAAACTAAATTTGGGCTTTTTGTCTTGGGTTTTCTTTATATGGTGTTCAGGGTATGGTAAAAATGACATTAATTTCATTCTGATGGTCAGTACGATTACAGCAATACCAAATGTATATATTTTCTGAAATATTTCACTACTTTTCAAAAATATTCGGACACCCATAACTTTTTATTTTACTTTACTATAGACAGAGCTGTGTGATGGCTTGTTCTGGCAGAAGTGAGCTAATCATACTGACTCACAGAATAAGGGTACATGCACACGACCGTTGTGTGCAAATTGTGGATCCGCAAAACACAGATGGCGTCCGCAATTTTCGGAACGGCATGGACAGCCATTAATATAACTGCCTGTTCTTGTCCGCAAAACGGACAAAAATAGGACAGGTTATAATTTTTTTTGCGGGGCCACGGTACGGAGCAACGGATGCGGACAGCACACGGAGTGCTGTCTGCATCTTTTGCGGCCCCATTGAAGTGAATGGGTCCGCATCCGAGCCGCAAAAACTGCGGATAGGATGCGGACCAAAACAACGGCCGTGTGCATGAGGCCTAAGGTTGTGATGTTATTTTTTTAGCACACAGTGAATACTGCACACGCAAAACCCAACAAATCTATGGTCGAATATAATTATTTTTTTTCCCCCAATTTCACCCAACGAAGAATCCTTTATGCCCATTTTCCAATACAATATAAGGTAAATTAAATTATGCTATTAAAAATACCAAAAAATAAGCCTTCATATGGTTATGTGAATGGAAAAATGGATGGGGAGAAAAAAAACACAAACATGAAAATTGTCTGTGTCCTTAAAGGGGTATTCCCATTTTAGACATTGGGGGCATATCGCTACCTCTGGGACCCCCATCTATACTTATGTAGAATGGAGCCCGAAAAGTTTCGGAGTGTGCACCACGTGGCTGCCCTCTATTCATTCCTATGGGATTGCTGAAAATAGCAGAATTTCTGTTAGCCCATATAGAAGTGAATGGAGCGGTGGCCACGTTTGTTTGGTGCGCTTTCCCATAATTTTAATGGGACTTCTGAATTTAGCCGAGCGTGCCGTCTTCCTAGTTTTGGCGCTCCCATAGGAATAAATGGAGGGCGTCCGTGCAAGCATGGTGTACCCTCCAGCACTTTGCGGGATCCATTCTAAGTACAGGTGCGGCTCTCAGAGGTGGGACCCGCACCTATCAGATATTGGGGGCATATGCTACCGATATGCCCCCATGTCGGAGATGGGAATACCCCTTTAAGGTGTTAAACAAGCACTTTTTTTCTTTTATTGGGGACCCCATTTGTATCCTACACTCAAGGCCGAGGGTACTAAAGTGAAATACGTTACCGGCCAGTCCATTCCACTCTGCAGGATGATATAACCTCTACAGTACCTGCTGTGTCAGCTGGAAGTAAGATTCTAGTCAATGATACACATATCGAGGCTCGTACAGACTTGCATAGAAATAAATTCTGTGATCATACAATCCTGCAGCCCTGGGAATGGACTTATTTTAACCAAAAATAAAGCGGCTGGTATAGTCCAAGGGTCTTCACTATGTTTTTTCTGTTTTATATTGCAATTGCCATACCAGCCCAAAACCAAACAACCCGTGCCATCTTCTCCATGGGCAGAGTACACCCGCCATAAACCACAGATAGTCCTTAGTAAGCTTTATCGGAATACCTCAATACTAAGCGACAACAAGAAACTTGCCATTCATATAAATTCCCTATAGTATTAATTTGACTGCACCAATCAGACTTTCTAGTACTGTATCTTGCTAATATATGCTATAAAGGTAACAACTATGAACCTGAGGACTGCTTGAAAAAAATGGACAGTGGTGTAGGAACTTTGCCCCTGTATGGTTGGCCTGTCCATGCCTCCGAACAATGCACTCTGGCCCCCACAATATGAATAGGATAGAGCCATGCTACATACCTTTTTGTCTAAATCTTCTTTTATTTTGTAGTACATCTGCTCATACTTCGTCTTTTCCTTGGTGATGACACTGAGCCTCCGTTTCAATGAGTCAACTGATGTCTTCTTGTGAGAGCATTCCTCTGTCACTGTCTTTAGCTGTAAAATGATAATGATAAGACAAAAGGCAACCGGGACTGGGGGACGAAGGGGGCGCTGCAGCCGATCAGAATCTTAAAGTGGTTGTGCCACGAAAAAGTATTCAAAATCTTTCAAACCAGCACATGGATCTGAATACTTTAGTAAAAAAATTACTATAGCCATTTTGTTATTCAATGAAATGCATCTGGACGGCAAAGCCTGCTGTTTATTCTTTTCCTTATTTCTTGTACACTTCTCTGAGGCAGTTACACACACAGTTTAAATCTTCAACTGTTACAGGGCAAGAGCTACAGCAGAAAGGACACCGCCCCTGAGAAAGGACACCCCCCCCCCCCGAGAAAGGACACCCCCCCCCTGAGAAAGGACACCCCCCCCCTGAGAAAGGACACACCCCCCCTGAGAAAGGACACACACCCCCCCTGAGAAAGGACACCCCCCCCCTGAGAAAGGACACCCCCCCCTGAGAAAGGACACACCCCCCCTGAGAAAGGACACACCCCCCCTGAGAAAGGACACACCCCCCCTGAGAAAGGACACACCCCCCCTGAGAAAGGACACACCCCCCCTGAGAAAGGACACACCCCCCCTGAGAAAGGACACACACCCCCTGAGAAAGGACACACACCCCCTGAGAAAGGACACACACCCCCTGAGAAAGGACACACCCCCCCTGAGAAAGGACACACCCCCCCTGAGAAAGGACACACCCCCCCTGAGAAAGGACACACCCCCCCTGAGAAAGGACACACCCCCCCTGAGAAAGGACACACACCCCCTGAGAAAGGACACACACCCCCGCCGAGAAAGGACACACACCCCCGCCGAGAAAGGACACACACCCCCGCCGAGAAAGGAGACACACCCCCGCCGAGAAAGGAGACACACCCCCGCCGAGAAAGGAGACACACCCCCGCCGAGAAAGGAGACCCCCCCCCCCCCCCTCAAGCAATTGGAGCAATGAATAAGGAGATCTCAGGATCCATGTGAGGTACAGGGCTGGTTCTAGCTCTGTTAGAAAGAGTTTGTCACGCACTGTACTATGTGATGACTTTTATGATGATTTGTTTAATCACTTATGGAATAACCCCTTGAAGTTCTGTATGACAAGTGCCAGAAATATAATGCCTCCATGAAACCCCCATGTCATGCACAACACAAGAGCACCAGAAATGATACTTACACATCCAATGCATTGCTGGAAATAGTTTAATCTTGTCTTTATACACTTCCATGTAGGAAGATCTCCACACTAATTACATGTGCTATATTATAAATGTGCAAACTGGGCAGAGGCTCCCGGCACCACTCATAAATCACCTCAGGTCTGCTCCCCTAGCAAATTATCAGATTTTAATGTTTTATTAATGTTCAACAACATGTTAAGGACCAAATGTTAATAAAAAAAAATAATAATATATATATATATATATCTATTTGACCATAGGCTCAGAGCGAAGGGGAACGTCCTAACTTCTGATCAAATGACACCCAGGGGATTATACAGCACGTTGGACATTTATTATAGCTTATAAACTGTAGCCTATTAAGCCAGAAAGATGTAGCAGAGCTACATTTGTTTACATTTTTATTTGGAACTCTTCAGTATGCTTATTTAATGTGTTATGAGATGTCTTCTATAGCAATAAAGGTGGAGTGCAACACCAGCACATTATTGCACTAGCAAATCCCATCACAAGCAGAGTCTAATGATCTGAATTAACGGCGAGATCTATGGTATTGTCAGTTCAGGTCATTAGATAGGGCTACACGGCGACATGTGTCGAGTGACCTCTTGTTGCAGAAAAGTCGCGCAACATTAGCTAATGGTGTCGTACTCTGCGACTCGACAGTTGCAAAAAATCCATCCAAGTTACTGTCGCTTTGCAGTATAATAGCTATCATTATAAAAAATAGCGTGCGGCATGAATGTCGCGCAACACATGTTGTGGTGTAGTTGTACCCTTTTTGTCGCTGTGTAGCCCTAGCCTAATGTGGGTGCTAAAATGTGCCTGAATTACACTCATGTGCCACAGCACAAAGAGTTAACATGACACATCCAGCTCTGCTAAATCTGCACATTCATACATGAATGAAAAGATATAAAAAACATAACGGTATCTGCGCAGAGCAGTCTGCAGGACTCTATGCAGCTGCCTGATGCGTGTTAACTGTTAGTAGACGGACGGTGAAATTGAGTAAAGTTTAACCATTCCTATTTGTTATACGAGCGTTACTCATTCGGAGTCGACAAACACCGCTCCCCATGTCAAGATGCGATCACAAACACACCTTACCCTCCTGTTTCTGAACTGAATGTGCTTAAAGTAACATCGCTTTTTGATCCTTATTGCATGTTATTTTTCTATCAAGTTAATGGCTGTCGTGGGGAGATGTTAGTCGGTCTCCGGGGCATTATTACGCCGCAGATGTGATGTGCTGCACCGCATTCCAAGGTGATTTTGTGAATAATAGGCTCAGGGAATAAATATACAGAGTGAATTACCTTCCTTTCAAGACTTTCCAACATTTCTTTGCTCGGTCTCTCGTTTTCCTGGTAGGTTTTCAGACGGGTTTTCAGATCCTCTATCAAATGCCTTTTCATGTTGACATCCCTTTCCATCCGAGTCACCCTAGAGAGAGAGGGCCCACATTACTACTATACAATTCAGATTTATACCTTCTCCCTATGAAACAGATGCGGAAAGTTGTTTTACACATTTAAGACATCTAAAGCTGGGTATCCTGTATGAATGGCTCACACTGTACAATAGTAGTTGTACTTTGCATACTTTCTGTAAATGGAAGAGAAATGCCATATTTCCTAATATAATGTAATCATTGGAATCCTCACAGTTTTGCTGCAGAAGCATTGCACTAACAAGGTGCAATCTTCTGGCTGCCACTTAATGGACCATGTCGTCTATTAATCCATTTGGACATACAAGAGCCTTGCTTTTAAAGCACCCTCCAGATGTATCACTGAAGAAATCAACAATGTATCATGGCAGGGGAATATACACTTTAAGGGTACGTCCAACACGGGACATAAAATACAGCACAAAAGTCTGCTGTAAATTTTGCCGCAAATTCATGCTTATAAACCAAAATATATCCAAGGGTGAAATTTGCAGTGGAGAGCAGCAGGAAAAATTGACATGCTGCAGAATTCAAATCTGCATTGCAAACCAATTTACGCTGTTGATTTTTGACGCAGAGTGTGCAGGCATGGGATTCAGCCAGTTCCCTCCAGTTCTCCAGATCCGGTTGTTAAAATTACAGCCAATAGAAATTGGGTGGAGTTAGAGGTGTGGGCCAGCACTGTAAAAAACTGACTTTTTAAAAGTTGGGCAGTATGTGTGTGTACCATGTATATGGTATATTTACAGTGGATATAAAAAGTCTACACACCCCTGTTAAAATGTCAGGTTTCTGTGATGTAAAAAAATGAGACAAAGATAAATCATTTCAGAACTTTTTTCCACCTTTAATGTGACCTATAAGCTGTACAACTCAATTGAAAAACAAACTGAAATCTTTTAGGTGGAGGGAAGAAAACAAACAAATAATGTGGTTGCATAAGTGTGCACACCCTCTTATAACTGGGGATGTAGCTGTGTTCAGAATTAAGCGATCACATTCATCATATTAAATAGGAGTCAGCATACACCTACCATCATTTAAAGTGCCTCTGATTAACCCCAAATAAAGTTCAGCTGCTCTAGTTGGTCTTTCCTGAAATTTTCTTAGTCGCATCCCACAGCAAAAGCCATGGTCCAAAGAGAGCTTCCAAAGCATCAGAAGGATCTCACTGTTAAAAGGTATCAGTCAGGAGAGGGGTACAAGAGAATTTCCAAGGCATTAGATATACCATGGAACACAGTGAAGACAGTCATCATCAAGTGGAGAAAATGTGGCACAACAGTGACATTATCAAGAACTGGGCGTCCCTCCAAAACTAATGAAAAGACGAGAAGAAAACTGGTCTGGGAGGCTACCAAGAGGCTTACAGCAACATTAAAGGAGCTGCAGGAATATCTGGCAAGTACTGGCTGTGTGGTACATGTGACAACAATCTCCCGTATTCTTCATATATCTGGGCTATGGGGTAGAGTGGCAAGACGAAAGCCTTTTCTTAGGAAGAAAAACATCCAAGCCAGGCTACATTTTGCAAAAACACATCTGAAGTCTCCCAAAAGCATGTGGGAAAAGGTGTTATGGTCTGATGAAACCAAGGTTGAACTTTTTGGCCATAATTCCAAAAGATATGTTTGGCGCAAAAACAACACTGCACATCACCAAAAGAACACCATACCCACAGTGAAGCATGGTGGTGGCAGCATCATGCCAAGGGGCTGTTTTTCTTCAGCTGGTACTGGGGCCTTAGTTAAGCTAGAGGGAATTATGAACAGTTCTAAATACTAGTCAATATTGGCACAAAACCTTCAGACTTCTGCTACAAAGCTGAACATGAAGAGGAACTTCATCTTTCCGCATGACAACAACCCAAAGCATACATCCAAATCAACAAAGGAATGGCTTCCCCAGAAGAAGATTAAAGTTTTGGAATGGCTCAGCCAGAGCCCAGACCTCAATCCGATTGAAAATCTGTGGGGTGATCTGTAGAGTACTGTGCACAGGAGATGCCCTCACAATCTGACAGATTTGGAGTGTTTTTGCAAAGAAGAGTGGGCAAATCTTGCCAAGTCAAAATGTGCCATGCTGATAGACTCATACCCACAAATACTGAGTGCTGTAATAAAATCAAAAGGTGCTTCAACAAAGTATTAGTTTAAGGGTGCGCACACTTATGCAACCACGTTATTTTAGAAGTTTTTTAGTTTTTTTCCCTCCACCTAAAAGATTTTAGTTTGTTTTTCAATTGAGTACAGTTTATAGGTCAGGTTAGAGGTGGAAAAAGTTCAGAAATGATTTATATTTGTCTCATTTTTTTACATCACAGAAACCTGACATTTTAACAGGAGTGTGTAGACTTTTTATATCCACTGTATATATGTGTACCATGTATATGATGTATTTATGTGTATGTGTGTTGCATATATATGGTGTATGTATATGTAAACATGTGTCGTGATGCCGCATGTCCACCGTTCAGTAGGGAACCCGTTGATAAAAATTTGAATCCCACCCCTGAGAGTGTGGATAAGATTTCATAGAATCTTAGCTAATTTGCTGGTAATGTACAATGCTGTAGATTTTCAGCACGATGGCAAATCAGCGGCATATCTGACAAGTGTGAACGCACCTTAAGGCTGAGTTCACACGAGCGTGACAGATTTGGTCCGGATGCGTTCAGGGTGCGTTCAGTTAAACTCGCACCATTTTGCAAGCAAGTTCAGTCAGTTTTGGCTGCAATTGCGTTTAGTTGTTCAGTTTTTTCCGCGCGGGTGCAATGCGTTTTGATGCGTTTTTCACGCGCGTGATAAAAAACTGAAGGTTTACAAACAACATCTCCTAGCAACCATCAGTGAAAAACGCATTGCATCCGCACTTGCTTGCAGATGCAATGCGTTATTAACGCAGCCCCATTCACTTCTATGGGGCCAGGGCTGCGTGAAAAACGCAGAATATAGAACATGCTGCGATTTTAAAGCATTGCAGAAGTGATGCATGAAAAAAAACGCTCGTGTGCACAGCCCCATTGAAATGAATGGGTCAGGATTCAGTGCGGGTGCTATGCGTTCACCTACTGCATTGCACCCGCGCGGAAATCTCGCCCGTGTGAACTCAGCCTAAAGCATCACTACAGAAAACCTGCTCTGTAGACAACCTCAAGCTGCATCTCTTGTAGCAGAAATAGTCACAGACCACTCCTGGTCCTTCTCTGACACCTTGCTTGGGAAATGTTTTTCTTTATTTTTGGCTTTGAACTTTTGAAGCTGGTTGTCATACCTGACAAGCACAGGTCTGTTTTAAGGCAAGGTGTCGGTCAAAAGATGTAAAGTAAATGTAACACAAACTTTTTTCAAAAGTGTTTTAGACCATGTTCAGGATTCTGTCTCAGTTAGGTACAGAGGTGGTCATATACGAATGGATATACGCAACTTTGGTGTACATCTGGGGCAGATTATGTCGCACTCCATGTTGAGCAGAATCTGCGACTTCTTCCCTGCTTACGCCGGGTGTAAAAAAGAGGGCGTGCATGGGCGGGGATATTCCGGCAGGCCCATCTCATTCACAATTTTCTATGCCGTGTTTAGGAGTAGAAAATGGTCTAAATGTAAGACACCAAGGAATCTGTCTTACATTTAGAACTGGCGGTGGATGCGCCGAAGTTATGTAGAGTCGTGCGTGAAGAGAATTATTCTAACGCAGAAGAAATTACATGGTAAACACACAAAATAGAAAAAAAAATATTAATTTACATAACTAGTAATCTTTTCAGTTCATAATATGTTTCATGATATCTTACACTCCTACCAAAAAGAGTGAGAAATGGTTAAAAAAAAAAAAAAAGCACATAAGCATTAATAGGTGCTAGTATGATAGGTTAACTAGGAAGGTCCCAAGATTGGATCAAAATGTAAAAGTTGTACGGAAAATGAATCTAACAGTACTACAGTGGTATATTCACATCGCAAGACAATATTATCAGGCAGGAAAGTAACAATGAGAGAAACATAGTGTATAAATGACAGCATAAAATATTCAGAAAAGAAAATTGTGTAACAATATAAAATTTACATGGGGGCTGATGTGGTTATATAAAAAAGTATCATACATGGCACTGAAATCGGTGGCTTTTTGTTTTGCCTGTGTTATAAATTACATTTCTGCTGCAACTGCTCCATTTCCCGGAACAGTATTTACAGACACTTTTCAGCATAACCTTACGAGACGGCAGAGGTCTTTTCATGTTGGTAATTAATCATTATAAGCATATATTTAGCTATTATAGGTCTTCAGAGTCATTAACTTTTTTCGCTCCCACGTACTATACCTACAAAGCGCTTGGATACCATTTTCATTTTAAATGTGCTGAAACACAGAGTGAGGCAAGCGTGACATTGCCACACAATACAACCTGCGCAAAAACAGTTTGCCTTTATTAAGAAAATAAAGTGAAGATCAATTGAAAATATTCCAAAGCTTAGAAACACAACATTGCTAGAGCAGAAATGAAGTGCTAATAATGTAAGTACAAAAAAAACAAGACTAAATTCAGCAAAAAATGACTTTTTTTTTTTACTTGACATGTATAGCCATTTTTCTGGTGACCTCCTCTAGGATTAATTTGCCATAGCCATATACCGGATAAAAATGTAATTAGTAATATCTAATTAGGTCAATGGCAAGCAAAGAACCATTACATATAGAATAAAGACACTGCAAGACCAATTTACATCAAAGTCCCATAACCCAAAAGGAGAAAAAAAAAAGGGAAGAAGCTATCATTTGTAAACTATTACTGTACTTTCCAATTCTTCTCTTTTAAAAGGCCCAAATCAATCCAAATCTAAACAAACAAAACTGTCCTCTTGCACTTGTTATACATATAAGCCTTGGTGCTTAATCCAGTTTAAGCAGCTAAACCTTGACACGTCTCTCAGCCCCCAGGCAAAGAATTACTGTATCTGAAAGATTCCTCTCCTCTCGGCACAGATTTGAATTTACATCAAGGGTGATTAAGTCCACTCTGGGGTCTCAATCTAACTTTGGTTACTCCATCAAATCATTTATGAGTTCACACAATTTGTGACCTTCAGCTGCACTTCCCAGCTTTCTTGCAAAAGCAGAAAATCCATCTGTGATATTAAAGTTAAAACAGAGAAACGAAAAACAAATGTCGAGAATTAACACCTCAAACTCTCTACCTCCCCTGACCCAAAATTCCATAAGTGTTAAAATCTGTGAGAACATTCAAGAATCAAGAGAAAAGGCCGGCTACCACCACAAGGTGGTGACAAACTCAATGCATCACGGCATACCTCTGAAAGAAAAAATAATAATACGCTACCTTTCCTGCAATTCCCAAATTCGTTCTTCCTTTTCCTGGACTTCATTCTTCATGGTTTTAATTGTCGTGGACTGTTTTGCCATTTCAACAGTCATGTTCTAAGGAAGAAATGGAAAATAAAGTATGAAACCCTGTGAGCCTGGTTTAATCTATCAGGGAGGTCTTTGCCATGTAGTAGTTGCCTCCCAGTGCTAGAAGGTTTAAATATACAATCACTTCATAAAAAGAACTAGAAATACATGGAAAGAAGGGATAATGTTACAAACAATAACACCAGTGCTTTCCATTGCGCTCACATTATAGCTGGAAGAAAAAGCACTCCATTCACAATTTCAGAATACGGGATTTTAAAGAGTGCAATTGTAGATTTCCTACTTCCCTAATTTTGCTGCATGCCTTATATGAGGTGTACAAAATGTATTTTAATCAAGTCCATAAACATTGTAAATGAATAAAATAAACACGTGCTAGCATAAAGATCAATGTAAACTAAATGAAAAGTGTATACTTCTTAGTGTTTTCTAGGTTCCCGGGATGCCAGGAAGGGGGGTTGTCTCAATATCGCCCATTTGCCCAGTCTGTCCACTAATAGACTACATACTGCTTTTTTAATTGCTTGTATTCTGTTCTAAGTTCTACAGGACATGCTCATGGTTAGGGTTGAGCGAACCTCAACTTTACAGGTTTGGGTGGTGTAGGAATTCCATTATGGATTCCGTTATAACGAAATCCATTACGGAAATCCTACACCACCCGAACACTGAACCCGAACCTGTAAAGTTCGGGTTTGCTCATCCGTACTCATGGTATCTCAAATCTCAGAGCTCTCACAACAGTCAAAGAGGCAATACCAGGAAACAGCATTATGTCAAAAAATTGCTATTCCTGTTCCTTCTTTAAGATATTGAGAAAAACTTCCATTCAAATCATTTTATGAATGCATTTTCTGTCACAATAAGGTTGTGATAAAAGAAAGTACTTTAGAAGTCTTAAAGGGACTGTTATCATCAGAAAACGACCTATTGTTTAACCCCTTCAGGACCCTACTATTTTTCACCTTAAGTAACCAGGCCATCTTTTGCAAATCTGACCAGTGTCACTTTATGTGGTGATAACTTTAAAACGCTTTTACTTATCCAGGCCATTCTGGGTTTGTTTTCTCATCACATATTGTACTTCATGACAGTGGTAAAATTGAGTCAAAAATTATTATTTTTATAAAAAAAATGCCACATTTAGAAAAAAAAAAAATTTGCAAATTTCCAAATTTGTATTTCTCTATATTTATAATAGATAGTAATACCTCCAAAAATAGTTA
This sequence comes from Bufo gargarizans, assembly GCF_014858855.1. NCBI lineage: Eukaryota > Metazoa > Chordata > Amphibia > Anura > Bufonidae > Bufo > Bufo gargarizans. The sequence continues at coordinate 415,586,444 of NC_058080.1, read as the reverse complement.
TTATTTTACATTCCCCATATGTCTACTTCATGTTTGGATCATTTTGTGAAGGCCATTTTATATTTTGGGGACGTTAGAATGCTTAGAAGTTTTAGAAGCCAATCTTGAAATCTTTCTGAAAATTTCCAAAACCCACTTTTTAAGGACCAGTTCAGGTCTGAAGTCACTTTGTGAGGCTTACATAATAGAAACCACCGAAAAATTTCCCCATTTTAGAAACTACCCCCCTTAAGGTATTCAAAACTGATTTTACAAACTTTGTTAACCCTTTAGGTACTCCACAAGAATTAATGGAAGATGGAGATGAAATTTCAGAATTTCACTTTTTTGGCAGATTTTCCACTTTAATCAATTTTTTTTACACTAATAAAGCAAGGGTTAACAGCCAAACAAAACTCAATATTTATTGCCCTGATTCTGTAGTTTACAGAAACACCCCATATGTGGTCGTAAACTTCTATACAGGCACACGGTATTGCGCAGAAGGAAAGGAACGCCATATGGTTTTTGGAAAGCAGACTTCCCTGGGATAATTTTAAGCTGCCATGTCACATTTGAAAATCCCCTGATGCACCCCTGGTGTAGAAACTCCAAAAAAGTGACCCTATTTTGGAAACTACGGGATAAGGTGGCAGTTTTGTTGGTATTACTTTAGGGTACGTATGATTTTTGGTTGTTCTATATTACACTTTTTGTCAGGCAAAGTAACAAAAAATAGCTGTTTTGGTACTGTTTTTATTTTTTGCTATTTATGTTCATCTGATAGATTAGATCATGTAGTATTTTTATAGAGCAGGTTGTTACGGACGCGACAATACCAAATATTATTTTGGCTGTTTGTTTCAGTTTTTGTCTTGTGTAGAGGATCATTATTTTCAGGATGAGATGACTATTTTAGGGTGTATATGACTTTTTGATTGCTTGCTATTACACTTTTTGCGAAGTAAGACGACAAAAAAAAATTTGACACAGTTTTTTTTTTTTTTTATGGTGTTTACCTGAGGGGTTAGATCATTTGATATTTTTATAGAGCAGGTTCTTATGGACGCAGAAATACATAAATAAAAAAGTTGACATATTGGGTAAGTTTTACACAATAATATCACTTTTGAAACAAAAATAAATCATGTTTTAGTGTGTCCATATTCTGTCATAGTTTTTCCAGTTTTTGGGCGATAGTCTTAGGAAGGGTATCATTTTTGCAGGATCAGATGACGGTTTGAATGGCACTATTTTGGGGTGCATATGACTTTTTGACATTTTTTTTTTTTTAACGGTATTCACCTGAGGGGTTAGGTCATGTGATACTTTTATTGAGCAGGTTCTTACGGACGCAGAGATACCTAATATGTCTACTTTTTATTTATGCAAGTTTTACACAATAACAGCATTTTTGAAACAAAAAAAATGTTTTTTGGGTATCATTTTTTGCAGGATGAGGTGACGGTTAGATTGGCACTATTTTGGAGGGCATACCCCTTTGATCGCTTGGTGTTGCACTTTTAATGATGTAAGCTGACAAAAAAAAAGTAAATTTTTTTGACGGTGTTCATTTGAGGGGTTAGGTCTTGTGATATTTTTACAGAGACGATCGATAAGGACACGGCAATACCTAATTTGTCTACACAATTTTTTTTTACTTGAAACTATTTTTTTTTTGTAAAACTTTATTTTTACATGTCTGTTCTCTGAAGTAGTCCCACTGTAGTTGATAGCTGACCCACGGTGCTAGGTGTAGTCCGGAGACAAGATCAGGGCACACAGCATACTAGCTTATATGTGAAACAAGTCTGATGTCAGGGCAGACGACATTAGGACAAACCGAGAAACAGGCTAAGGTCTGGGCAGTCAGGCTGGAGAATGATACACGGGTAGTCAGACCAGGAATAAACTTTTTTTGGTCACTTGAGACTAGAAAACCTAAAGCTCAGGCACACTCCTACTGGGGAGGGTGCCTTAAAATAGCCAGAGACCTTCAGCCATTGGCTGGGAAAAAATTTGGACATGCACTGGCCCTTTATAAGGCCAAGGGCAAGTGAGTGCCATATGGAAGCAAGCTAATGGAACACTTGTAGCTGGACATCTGGCTCGTAGCCCATTGTTGAGCAAACTCCTGATGGTTTGTGTAGACACTGTTTTCCATCCTAGGCTTGGGATGTCATGTCTAATTTCACTTACAGTACAGAATGGATTATTCTTGCCATTCTTCTAATCCAACGATCCGTCCATGCAGAGGTATGATATGTCTGTTAAAGAATTCTATCCTTTGTTTACGGCAAGTGGCGATAACTGGCATCATGACGAACAAGAGGCACCTCACAATCATCCCACACAACCTGATCCGATTTTGAGGCTTCATGTGGCCCAAAAAACTTTGCTTTCAATCTGATTATTAAGCCCCTCCCACATGGCACAGACTGGAGCTAGGTATTTAAAAATTTGCAGATCTTAGCGACATCTGCTGCTTCCTCGATTTGCATAACCTTATGTCTTGTCCTATTTGGTGCTGCCAATATTGAGGAATGTAAATAAAGGGCATATGTCAGCAGATTTGTATCTATGACACTGGCTGCCCTGTTGTACGTGCACTTGGCAGCTGAACACATCTATGTTGGTTGAAGATTTTTTTTAATATATGAAAATTAAGTTTTAATATATGCAAATGAGCCTGTAGGAGCAATAGGGGAATTGCAGTTACACCTATAGGCTCTGCTCTCTCTGAAACTGCCACGCCCTCTCCACTTTCATTGACAGGACCAAGTGTGAGGACGTGGCAGTTTGAAGGAGAGCAGAGCTTCTAGGTGTAATGACAATGCTCCCAATTCTCCTAGAGGCTCATTTGCATATAATAAAACATAATTTTTCTCAGCAATGAGGGCACATATGAACATGGGACCTACACAGATGTCTTCAGCTACCAAGCACACAAGCAAAAAGTCATCCAGCCAACAGATGCCTTTTATAGCGAACCTGTCACCTCCCAAAACCATTCCAAGCCGCCAGCAGTACGGAGTGTAGCCAGCAGCGTGTTTCTGATGATGCCTTTCTTCCTGAAGGCCGATGCAGCAAAAGTATTGAAAACACTCTTTAACCCCTTAAGGACGCAGGGCGTTCCAGGACATCCTAACTTTAACCAGCTCAGGACCACCGTACGCAGGATTGCGTCCTGCCGGCGGCCCTGCTCTTCTGGGTGGACGCATATACGCGTCCTCCCGCGAGAGCCGAGATTTCCTGTGAACGCGCGCACACAGGCGCGCGCGCTCACAGGAACGGAAGGTAAGCGAGTGGATCTCCAGCCTGCCAGCGGCGATCGCTCGCTGGCAGGCTGGAGATGTGATTTTTTTAACCCCTAACAGGTATATTAGACGCTGTTTTGATAACAGCGTCTAATATACCTGCTACCTGGTCCTCTGGTGGTCTCTTTTGTTTGGATCGACTACCAGAGGACTCAGGCAGCTCACTAAAGTAGCACCAAACACCACTACACTACACTACACCCCCCTGTCACTTATTAACCCTTTATGAACCACTGATCACCCCATATAGACTCCCTGATCACCTCCCTGTCATTGATCACCCCCCTGTCAGGCTCCATTCAGACGTCCGTATGATTTTTACGGGTCCACGGATACATGGATCGGATCCGCAAAACCCATACGGACGTCTGAATGGAGCCTTACAGGGGGGTGATCAATGACAAGGGCGTGATCACCCATATAGACTTCCTGATCACTTCCCTGTCATTGATCACCCCCCTATCATTGATCACCCCCCTGTAAGGCTCCATTCAGACGTCCGCATGATTTTTACGGATCCATGGATACATGGATCGGATCCGCAAAACACATGCGGACGTCTGAATGGAGCCTTACAGGGGGGTGATCACCCATATACACTCCCTGATCACCCCCTGTCATTGATCACCCCCTGTAAGGCTCCATTCAGACGTACGCATGATTTTTACGGATACATGGATCGGATCCGCAAAACACATGCGGACGTCTGAATGGAGCCTTACAGTGGGGTGATCAATGACAGAGGGGTGATCACCCATATACACTCCCTGATCACCCCCTGTCATTGATCACCCCACTGTAAGGCTCCATTCAGACGTCCGTATGATTTTTAAGGATCCATGGATCGGATCCGCAAAACACATGCGGACGTCTGAATGGAGCCTTACAGGGGGGTGATCAGTGACAGGGGGGGTGATCACCCCATATACACTCCCTGATCACCCCCTGTCATTGATCACCCCCCTGTAAGGCTCCATTCAGACGTCCGCATGTGTTTTGCGGATCCGATCCATGTATCCGTAAAAATCATACGGACGTCTGAATGGAGCCTTACAGGGGGGTGATCAATGACAGGGGGTGATCAGGGAGTGTATATGGGTGATCACCCCTCTGTCATTGATCACCCCCCCTGTCATTGATCACCCCCCTGTAAGGCTCCATTCAGACGTCTGCATGTGTTTTGCGGATCCGATCCGTGGATCCGTAAAAATCATATGGACGTCTGAATGGAGCCTTACCAGGGGGTGATCAATGACAGGGGGGTGATCAGGGAGTCTATATGGGTGATCGCCCCCCTGTCATTGATCACCCCCCCTGTAAGGCTCCATTCAGACATTTTTTTGGCCCAAGTTAGCGGAAATATATATATATTTTTTTGTTTGTTTTTTCTTACAAAGTCTCATATTCCACTAATTGTGTCAAAAAATAAAATCTCACATGAACTCACCATACCCCTCACGGAATCCAAATGCGTAAAAATTTTTAGACATTTATTATATTCCAGACTTTTTCTCACGCTTTAGGGCCCCTAAAAAGCCAGGGCAGTATAAATACCCCACATGTGACCCCATTTTGGAAAGAAGACACCCCAAGGTATTCGCTGAGGGGCATATTGAGTCCATGAAATATTGAAATTTTTGTCCTAAGTTAGCGGAAAGTGAGACTGTGAGAAAAAAAAAAAAAAAAAACAATTTCCGCTAACTTATGCAAAACAAAAAAAAAATATTCTATGAACTCGCCATGCCCCTCATTGAATACCTTGGGGTGTCTTCTTTCCAAAGTGGGGTCACATGTGGGGTATTTATACTGCCCTGGCTTTTTAGGGGCCCTAAAGCGTGAGAAGAAGTCTGGGATCCAAATGTCAAAAAATGCCCTCCTAAAAGGAATTTGGGTGGCTTTGCCCACCTTGGCTGCAAAAAAGTGTCACACATCTGGTATCGCCGTACTCAGGAGAAGTTGGGGAATGTGTTTTGGAGTGTCATTTTACATATACCCATGCTGGGTGAGAAAAATATCTTGGTCAAATGCCAACTTTGTATAAAAAAAATGGGAAAAGTTGTCTTTTGCCAAGATATTTCTCTCACCCAGCATGGGTATATGTAAAATGACACCCCAAAACACATTCCCCAACTTCTCCTGAGTACGGCGATACCAGATGTGTGACACTTTTTTGCAGCCAAGGTGGGCAAAGGGGCACATATTCCAAAGTGCACCTTTCGGATTTCGCAGGCCATTTTTTACACATTTTGATTGCAAAGTACTTCTCACACATTTGGGCCCCTAAATTGCCAGGGCAGTATAACTACCCCACAAGTGACCCCATTTTGGAAAGAAGACACCCCAAGGTATTCCGTGAGGGGCACGCCGAGTTCCTAGAATTTTTATTTTTTGTCACAAGTTAGCGGAAAATGATGATTTTTTATTTTTTTCTTACAAAGTCTCATATTCCACTAACTTGCGACAAAAAATTAAAAATTCTAGGAACTCGCCATGCCCCTCACGGAATACCTTTGGGTGTCTTCTTTCCAAAATGGGGTCACTTGTGGGGTAGTTATACTGCCCTGGCAATTTAGGGGCCCAAATGTGTGAGAAGTACTTTGCAATCAAAATGTGTAAAAAATGGCCTGCGAAATCCGAAAGGTGCACTTTGGAATATGTGCCCCTTTGCCCACCTTGGCTGCAAAAAAGTGTCACACATCTGGTATCGCCGTACTCAGGAGAAGTTGGGGAATGTGTTTTGGGGTGTCATTTTACATATACCCATGCTGGGTGAGAGAAATATCTTGGTCAAATGCCAACTTTGTATAAAAAAAATTGGAAAAGTTGTCTTTTGCCAAGATATTTCTCTCACCAAGCATGGTTATATGTAAAATGACACCCCAAAACACATTCCCCAACTTCTTCTGAGTATGGCGATACCAGATGTGTGACACTTTTTTGCAGCCAAGGTGGGCAAAGGGGCACATATTCCATAGTGCATCTTTCGGATTTCGCAGGCCATTTTTTACACATTTTGATTGCAAAGTACTTCTCACACATTTGGGCCCCTAGAATGCCAGGGCAGTATAACTACCCCACAAGTGACCCCATTTTGGAAAGAAGACACCCCAAGGTATTCCGTGAGCGGCATGGCGAGTTCCTAGAATTTTTTATCGCAAGTTAGTGGAATATGAGACTTTGTAAGAAAAAAAAAAATAATCATCATTTTCCGCTAACTTGTGACAAAAAATAAAAAGTTCTATGAACTCAATATGCCCATCAGCGAATACCTTAGGGTGTCTACTTTCCGAAATGGGGTCATTTGTGGGGTTTTTCTACTGTTTGGGCATTGTAGAACCTCAGGAAACATGACAGGTGCTCAGAAAATCAGAGCTGCTTCAAAAAGCGGAAATTCACATTTTTGTACCATAGTTTGTAAACGCTATAACTTTTACCCAAACCATTTTTTTTTTTATCAAAGACATGTAGAACAATAAATTTAGCGAAAAATGAATATATGGATGTCGTTTTTTTTGCAAAATTTTACAGCTGAAAGTGAAAAATGTCATTTTGTTTTGCAAAAAAACATTAAATTTCGATTAATAACAAAAAAAGTAAAAATGTCAGCAGCAATGAAATACCACCAAATGAAAGCTCTATTAGTGAGAAGAAAAGGAGGTAAAATTCATTTGGGTGGTAAGTTGCATGACCGAGCGATAAACGGTGAAAGTAGTGTAGTGCAGAAGTGTAAAAAGTGTCCTGGTCATGAAGGGGGTTTCAGCTAGCGGGGTTGAAGTGGTTAAATCGGGATTCCGACGCCGCGGGGGTTAATCGGAACGGGATGCCGGCTGAAATCATTCAGCCGGCATCCCGTAACAACGCGGGGGGGGAGGGGGTCATTTGACCCCCCGTATCGGCGATCGCAGAAAACCGCAGGTCAATTCAGACCTGCGGTTTTCTGCGTTTCTGGTCCATTTGGGTCTCCTGTGACCCGATGAACCGGAAAAAGACTGCGATCGGTGGCGTGATTACACACCACCAATAGCAGTACGAAGATTTGGAGAGGCGGTGCTGGCCCTGGTGCTGAACACCGCTGTCCAGGGTGCTGATTGGTGCAGGGGAGAGAGGCGCGAGATTCAAACTTCCTGCGCTCCTCTCTCCCCTCCTCTTCCTGTCCAGCACCCTCACCGTGCAGCATCGTCCAGCACCAGCTCCTGCGTCCCCCTAAAATCGGCATCCATCACCCTCCTGCACCCATCGCCATCCAGGTAGGTTAGGGTCAGTGAGGGAGAGGCACCGTTAGGCAGGGAAAGAAGGGAAAAGTTAGTTAGAAAAAAAAAAACAACAAAAAAAAAAAATAATTATCTAAATCTTTCTTTGTTCCATCTCTCAGTGTCCCCCAGTGGACTTTGAGCCTGAGATTCCGGATTTGTCTGGCAATTCTGGAATCCAGATTCCCACAGTGGGGTTTACTGAAATTGACTATTTTAGTTTTTTTTTTTAGTAACCCACTGGTGAATCTGATGGTGGAGCAGACGAATCTGTACGCCCAACAGTTCGTCGCTCAAAACCCAGGCTAATTTTTGGCTAGACCCGGTGGCTGGACGCCGGTCATTGCAGCCGAGATGAGGACATTTTGGGGCCTCGTGCTGCATATGGGTCTAGTCCAAAAACTCAGTGTCAGGCAATACTGGAGTGGGGACGTCCTATACCAGACCCCACTGTACAGTATGGTCATGACACGTCCCCGGTTTGAGGCCATCCGGAAATGTCTGCATTATTCCGATAATGCAGCATGTCCCCCCCGAGGTGATCCTGCCTATGACCGTCTGTATAAGATACGGCCGGTCATCGATCACTTTGGGGCCAAATTCATGGAGGCCTACGTACCTGGAAGGGAGGTCGCGGTTGATGAGTCTCTCGTTGCGTTCAAGGGGAGACTCAGTTTCCGCCAATATATTGTGAATATAGGTATGGCGTGAAGCTATACAAAATTTGTAAGAGTACCTCAGGGTACACCTACAAATTTCGTGTGTACGAGGGGCGAAATTCCCGTATTCAACCCCCAGATCGTCCCCCCACTCTGGGTGTTAGCAGGAAACTCGTGTGGGACCTTATGTACCCACTGCTGGATAACGGTTACCACTTGTATGTGGATAACTTTTATACCAGTATCCCCTTGTTCAGGTCCCTTGCCGCCAGATCCACGTTCGCTTGTGGGACCGTGCAGAAAAATTAACGTGTCTCCAAAGTCTGAGAGCCATACATATTGGGCATAGTCGCGGGCGTAAAAGTCGTCGCTATAAAAATAACTTTTGACCAAACGCCTCGGATGAACTGTGTTAAAAATATAAAATAAAAACGGTGCCAAAACAAATTTTTGGGCAAAATTTCCATTTGAATCCTTATTTCCGGTAATAAAGCAAGGGTTAACAGCCAAACAAAACTAAATATTTATTGCCCCGATTCTGTAGTTTGCAGAAACACCCCATATGTGGTCGTAAATGGCTATATAGCCGCACGGCAGGGCATAGAACGAAGGGAACTCCATACGGTTTCTGGAAGACAGATTTTGATGGACTGTTTTTTATTTTGACACCATGTCCCATTAGAAGCCCCCCTCTGATGTAGCCTAGACTAGAAACTCCAAAAAAGTGACCCCATCTAAGAAACTACACCCCTCAAGGTATTCAAGTTACTTTACAAACTATGTTAACCCTTTAGGTGTTCCACAAAACTAAATTGCGACTGTAGAAACAATTTTAGAATTTACATTTTTTGTTACATTGCCTTAAAAAAGAGTAATATAGAGCAACCAAAAATCATATTTACCCCTAAAATAGTCCCAAAACAACAACCACCTTATCCCGTAGTTTCCTAGATGGGGTCACTTTTATGGAGTTTCTACTCTAGGGGTGCATCAGGGGGCTAGAAAGGGTACATGGTGTAAATAAACCAGTGCAGCAAAATCTGCCTTCCAAAAACCATATGACGTTCCCCTTCTTCTATGTCCTGTCGTTTAGCCAAATAGTAGTTTACGACCACATATGGGGTGTTTCTGCAAACTACAGAATCAGGGCACCCCATTTTAATAAAGTAAGGGTTAAAATGGAAACTTTTCCAAAAAATAGAAATTTCTAAATTGTTTCTCAATCTGCCATTAACTCTTGTGGAACACCTAAAGGGTTAACAAAGTTTGTAAACCAAGTTTTGAATACCTTGAGGGGTGTACTTTCTTTGATGGAGTCACTTTTTTGAAATTTCTATTCTAGGGGTGCAACAGGGGGCTTCAAATGGGACATGGTATAAACAAAACCAGTCCTGCAAAATCTGCCTTCCAAAACCCATATGGTGTTCCCCTCCTTCTATGTCCTCCCGTTCGGCCAAACAGTAGTTTACGACCACATATGGGGTGTTTCTGCAAACTACAGAATCTGGGCAACCCATTTAGAGATTTGTTTGGCAGTTAACCCTTGTTTTATTTCTGGAAAAAATTGATTATATTGGAAAATTTTCCAAAAAATAGAAATTTCGAAATTGTTTCTCAATCTGCCATTAACTCTTGTGGAAGACCTAAAGAGTTAATAAAGTCTGAAAAACTGTTTTGAATACCTTGAGGGGTGTAGTTTTGGGAGGTTTCTATTATCTAAGCCTCACAATATGACTTCAAACCTGAACTGGTTCATAAAAAGTGGGATTTTGAAGATTTCTGAAAATTTTCAAAATTTGCTTCTAAACTTCTAAGCCTTGTAACATCCCCAAAAAATAAAATATTATTCCCAAAATGCTACAAACATGAAGTAGACATATGGGGAATGTAAAGTCATCACAATTTTTGGGGGTATTACTATGTATTACAGAAGTAGAGAAACAAACTTTGAAATTTGCTAATTTTTCAAAATTTTTGGTAAATATGGTATTTTTTATGCAAAAAAATTAACTTTTTGGACCCAATTTTAGCAGTGTCATGAAGTACAATATGTGACGAAAAATCAATCTCAGAACGGCCTGGGTAAGTCAAAGCGTTTTAAAGTTATGAGCACTTAAAGTGACACTGGTCATATTTGCAAAAAATGGCCAAGTCCTTAAAGGGAACCTGTCACCGGGATTTTGTGTACAGAGCTGAGGACATGGGTTGCTAGATGGCCGCTAGCACATCTGCAATACCCAGTCCTCATAGCTCTGTGTGCTTTTATTGTGTCGAAAAAACGATGTGATACATATGCAAATTAACCTGAGATGAGTCCTGTCCCTGACTCATCTCACATACAGGACTCATCTCAGGGTAATTTGCATATGTATCAAATATTTTTTTTTCACAATAAAAGCACACAGAGCTACGGGGACTGGGTATTGCGGATGTGAAAGCGGCCATCTAGCAACCCATGTCCTCAGATCTATACACAAAATCCTGGTGACAGGTTCCCTTTAAGGTGAAATAGGGCTGAGTCCTTAAGGGGTTAATCCTCTGCCAGCGCGCTTCTCCACACATGCTTGAAATCAACAAATAAAGAATCAACAATAAATAAATAATAATGTAGCATAAAATAACATTAAGAGAAACATAGAATGTGTCGGCAGATAAGAACCATTTGGCCCATCTAGTCTGCCCAATATACTGAATACTATGAATAGCCCCTGGCCCTATCTTATATGAAGAATGGCCTTATGCCTATCCCATGCATGCTTAAACTCCTTCACTGTATTTGCAGCTGCCACTTCTGCAGGAAGGCTACTCCATGCATCCACTACTCTCTCAGTAAAGTAATACTTCCTGATATTACTTTTAAACCTTTGCCGCTCTAATTTAAAACTATGTCCTCTTGTAGCAGTTGTTCTTCTTTTAAATATTCTCTCCTCTTTCACCTTGTTGATTCCCTTTATGTATTTAAAAGTTTCTATCATATCCCCTCTGTCTCGTCTTTCTTCCAAGCTATACATGTTAAGGTCCTTTAATCTTTCCTGGTAAGTTTTATCCTGCAATCCATGTGCCAGTTTAGTAGCTTGTCTCTGAGCTCTCTCCAAAGTATCAATATCCTTCTGGAGATATGGCCTCCAGTACTGCGCAGAATACTCCAAGTGAGGTCTCACCAGTGTTCTGTACAGCGGCATAAGCACTTCACTCTTTCTACTGCTTATACCTCTCCCTATACATCCAAGCATTCTGCTAGCATTTCCTGCTGCTCTATGACATTGTCTGCCTACCTTTAAGTCTTCTGAAATAATGATCCCTAAATCCCTTTCCTCAGATACTGAGGTTAGGACTGTATCACTGATTTTATATTCTGCTCTTCGGTTTTTACGCCCCAGGTGCATTATCTTGCACTTATCAACATAAAATTTTAGTTGACAGATTTTTGACCCCACTGGTAAGACGACCATGGTCTGAATATACTCCATTGACTACAACCCTCTGTTGTCTGTCACTCAGCCACTGCCTAATCCATTCAACAATATGGGAGTCCAAGCTCAATGACTGCAGTTTATTGATAAGCCTTCTATGTGGGACAGTATCAAAAGCCTTACTAAAGTCCAGATAAGCGATGTCTACTGCACCTCCTCCATCTATTAATTTAGTCACCCAATCAAAAAAAATCAATAAGATTAGCTTGACATGATCTCCCTGAAGTAAACCCATGCTGTTAGTCATCTTTCAATCCATGGGATTTTAGATGTTCCACAATCCTCTACCTTAAGGCCTCATGCACACGACCGTTTTTCGGGTCTGCATTCGAGCCGCAGTTTTTGCGGCTCGGGTGCGGACCCATTCACTTAAATGGGGCCGCAAAAGATGCGAACAGCACTCCTTTTGCTGTCCGCATCCGTTGCTCCGTTCCGAGGCCCAGCAAAAAAAATAAAAATAGAGCATGTCCTATTCTTGTCAGTTTTGCGGACAAGAATAGGCATTTCTACAATGGGCCGCCCATTCCGTTCCGCAAATTGCGGACCGCTAAAAACGGAACGGTCGTGTGCATGAGGCCTAAGTATGGTTTCCATTAATTTCCCCATTAATGATATCAGGCTTAGGCTACTTTCACACTTGCGGCAGGATGGATCCGGCAGGCTGGTCTCCCTGTCGGATCCGTCCTTCCACTGATTCGCCGTATCTCCGGTCCGCCTCTCCGTTCCAATTGACTATAATGGGGACGGGGGCGGCGCTACGGCTCAGTAAGGCACTTCGCGGTCAGAGACCGCTGGACTAAAAAGTCGGACATGCAGGACTTTTAGTCCGGCGGCCTTTCGCCGTGCACTGCCGTACTGCGCCGGAGCGCCGCCCCCATTATAGTCAATGGGGACGGAGCGGCGGACCGGCGAAACAGCGGAAGGACGGATCCGACAGGGAGACCAGCCTGCCGCAAGTGTGAAAGTAGCCTTACTGGCCTATAGTTGCCCGATTCCTCCCCACTACCTGTCTTGTGAATGGGCACAACATTTGCTAATTTCCAATCTTCTGGGACGACTCCTGTTACCAGCGATTGGTTAAATTAATCTGTTAATGGTTTTGCTAGTTCACTGCTAAGCTCTTTTAATAGCTTTGGGTGTATCCCATCAGGCCCCTGTGACTTATTTGTATTAATTTTAGACAGCTGATTTAGAACCTCTTCCTCTGTAAAGAGTCTTTACAGAGGAAGAGTATGTGTGGAAATAAAAAAATAATACTTGTCGAAGGACTAAAGCGGGGGCTCGATCTACTTGTCCTGATCCCAAAAATAATTTTAAATCAAAACCAAATTTCGATGCACCACCACGCTTCCTTATGCAGGGGAGGTGGCTGGCTTGCGTTCCAGTCTTTGTGGTGTGAAATGACTAAGTTTAGTTCTCGTTCACACCAGATGATTCTGTCCAGAATGCACTACATCGCGGCCGGCTCACTATGTTGTGGGGCAGGACGATCCATTGAAGTGAATGGCACCATAGCCACAGCCGCAGGGAATCGGATGCACGGGTTTGCAAGGCACAATTTTGCCTGAGGCCAGGTCAAAATGCTGCTTGCAGCATTTTGTTTGGACTGGACCGCAGGCATAATGTGCCTTGCGATCCTGTGCAGCCAATCGCATTGCAGCCGTTGGGCATGGTTATGGTGCCAATCAATTCAACAGACCACTACGCATCCTCCTGCCCCACAATATAGTTAGCCGGCCGCAATGCGGTGCAGTGCATTCTGGACAGAATCAGGCTGGAACGCACTGCCTGGTGTGAACGAGGCCTTAATGTGATCACAGCAATTAGTTTAGTGCACATTACTAACCGTACCTCTAGGTGGTTTAGGCAAATGAGCTGCTGAGGCTTGGAAAGGACCCCCCTCACCTTCCCAGTTTGACAACACCTGCAGAAAGGGGGTCCTCTGAGGGATGCTGGCAGAGTTGAGAGTTCTATCAATGACCCTGGCTCTGTAACAGCTGTCACTGCTTTCCCCTCGCGAGCCGGAGACGTGACAGAACCTTGAATTGCTCCACTCCTTCAGCTCTGTCATTTCTTCTTTCCCACGCTGTCCATCGCTCCTTCTTGTAACTCACAGGTCTGTGCGGCGCATTGCCTATGCTTATAGCATGTAAGTATAATGCTGCTGAATAACTGTACATGGCAGACAGGACTTCAGTAGCGTCCTGGCTACCATGGTAACCAATCGGAGCCCCAGCATTACACTGCTGGGACTCCGATCGGAACTGCCGCTGCCACCAATGATAGGGGGAGGGCGCACTGCCCACCAATGATTTTAATACTGGGGGAGAGGGCGCACCGCCTACCAATGATTTTAATATCGGGGAAGGGGGGGAGGGCGCACTGCCCACCAATGCAAACATTGTAGAAACATTCCTGGCACCCGAGCTCTGACAGGGAGCTGCCGTCCATGCAATTAACCCCTTAGGTGCCGCGGATGGCAGAACCCTGTCAGAGGTGCGTGCCCATCACCATGGGAATGCCTCGGGTTTAGAATATACCATCGGATCAGAGTTTTTTCCAATCCGATGGTATATTTTAACTTCAAGCATCCCCATCACCATGGGAACGCCTCTCCATGCCCAGCTCATCGCCGATCCACTGTGTGGGTAAACAAAGCCATCTCAGCCCTGCTACTTGCCTGCAGCAGGGCTAAGCTACTGATCAAACTAGCTGCCCAGCGCCCAGAACTGCATGTCCCGGGCGTTGGGTGATACGATTTCAACACCCCTGAAAGACACATGCATCAAAAGATTCATTAGTCTTCCTCCCTAACTGAGGTCCTTTTCCTTTGTAAAAACTGAACAGAAGTATTCATTGAGGCAGTCAGCTAGTTCTTTATCTTCTTCCATATACCTTCCTTCTTTTGTTTTTAGTTTGGTAATTCCTTGTTTTAGTTTCCTTTTTTCATTTATGTATCTGAAGAATGTCTTATCGCCTTTTTTCCCTGACTGAGCTAATTTCTCTTCTGCCTGTGCTTTAGAAGCTCTGGCCTATCTCTGCCTAATCTTATAAATTTCCCTGTCATCCTCGTTTTTTTTTGTTTGTTTTTTAGAATTACTAAATACTATCTTTTTGTTTTTAATGATTTTGGCCACTTCTGCTGAGTACCACAGTGGTCTCTTCCTTTTTTAGCTTTTACTGACAAGCCTAATGCAATTTTCTGTTGCCTTCAATAGTGACACTTTTAAGTAATCCCATTTCTCCTGGACTCCAATGAAACTGTTCCAATCTGATAGAGACTCGTATACCACTAATCTAATTTTCGAAAAGTCTGTTTTTCTAAAATCTAAAACTTTTGTTTTTGTGTGGTGTGACTCAGTCACTGTAAACCATACTGACTGGGGATCATTAGATCCCAAGCTTTCCCCTAAAAAGAATGAAGTACTAAGGTATAAGACTATATGGGTGCACCTGAGTCAATAGAACATCGCCCCACGTGTATCGCAATTATGTTATTATGACCACCAGCTAATATCCAGAGTTATCGCTGTGTGGGCTGGGAGTAAGTTTATAAGGTCCTTGTAGGTTGTTATAGGTATCTGGAGCGATGCTGACTGCAGTGCATCCCACAGCTCCTGGAGGGTGTGTGGGGGGAAAACCCCATTGCCGCATCGAGGGATATGTGTGCAGACAACCTATTGAACACCTTATATACCCACCACACCAGCTCACCACACGCGACTTCCTTCATGAGCTACACGCTGCTGACATCAAAAGTAGAAAGTGGTCATAATAATATAACTTGACTACATATCACTAGCATATTGGAAATAAAATACGTAAAAGGTCCCAACTGTCACCAAACTCAGTTATTATCTATACTAAAGCCAGATACACTGACATGTAGCACCAGCTTTATACAGATTTGGGGAGTCTGTAAGGATGTTTGTCAGGGCATTTTGCACTGCTATGCAGCTTGAAGGGTACAGTGCCCAAGAGTAAAGTGGTGGCAGGAACCTATACAAGTAGGGTGCCTCATTTTGAGTTTTTTTTTTCCCCTTTGGGGCCAAATGTCCACTATCTGTCTCTCTGTCAAAAGAATAAAACATATTGATAGTAAATTTAATATATATTCATACAGTATAAATGAGAAATAAATGCTCTCCCCTAAGAAAACATGACATCCCCAAAAGTTACTGCATTTTTCTTTATTATATTGTAATATATTTAATTATATGAAATAAATCTATAGAAGCCGTCCCAGGTTATAAAGTATTATTCTTGTGTCCTATAAAACCATTGCTTTTAAAGAATAAAGAAAAGGAAAAAAAGTTCAGATATTTCATTTAAACTGAGCTCTCGGGTATATTCATTTCAAAAAATGAATCAGAGATCAAACATTGTGCTGCAACAGTGACAATCAGGTTGCCATTTGACCATGGCTTTTAAAACATCTATGATAATGACATGAATAAATGATCTGCGGCAGTCTGACATGTACTCTCACTATACTGTTGGGGCATTCTGGCACTATTCATAGACAGAAGTAAAAGACTTGGGATGCTTTAATAAGAACAAGAACAGATATTTAAAGGGACAAAAGTGAGAGGGATCATGTGTGTTGGAACAATCAATGAGCTAACTCAAGATCAAAACTAGACATGAAAGAATCTGAAACCTGAAAGCTTTAGCAGAAAGAAAAGGAGAAGAAAATACTAGATCAAAACTTCCACCTGACTAATGACCCCAACACATGTATGAGCCGCTGTCCAATTTCTCCCTTCACGTCAACTTTCTCTTCTATTGTCCTCAGCTGTCCTGCAAAGCCTTTACTCCTGTTTAGCAGTGTTAGTATGGTGCTCTGTAAGACACTGGCATGACTCGAGATCATAGATCGCATGGTAGCCAAAGCTCCATGAGTACGAGAACCAGAGCCTAATATCCCTACTTGCTACCATGGTCTCAGACCCTCTGATCATGAACTGCTTCTTAAAGGCAAGGAGTTCATTCAGTCTTTTGGAACGTAGCCTCCTTGACTTTCTCCCTTGAACATTATCTACAAATACGATTTTTCTTTCAGAACAAAATCTTGTTAACAGTACAAGAAGTAATGGGCATGAGTGAGGCAAGTGAATGTGAAGTCTGTTTGAAGCCATTATGGACTGAGAAACCAAGGGCAACTGATAACACAGAGCAGCAACCGAGAGGAACATCAAACTCAACATTGCTTTCAATAATGCAGTGTGGTAATCATGGTATCAGCCACTTTGTAATATAATCCTTGTTGTTACCTTTACTTTGGTCTGGAGCTGCTTCATTTCCACATCTGTAGCTTTAGAGGGTGTTAATGGGGTCACTGCAGGTTGATCTAAGGCCACAGGGTTCACCATCTCCAAGGACCTTTTGGCTTGGGACAGCTGTTCAGTCATCTGCTCTACAGTTTTCTCCAAATTTTCTTTTTCCCGCTGAATGCCATCTAAATCTGAACACAACTTCTATTGATTTAAAAAAAAAAAAAAAAGAACATATTCAGAGTCATTAAAGATATGACGTTCCATTTAGAGCAGTTCAAAGTTACGAAACTTTGTAATGCAGAGGACATATAGACAATGTATAGCATGGGATTCATTTCATACTTAGTGCCGTTAAAGGATTACTTCAAAATGTAAAAGGAACATACTCCATCAAAATACTAATGACAGGTAAGAGTAATCTTCAGGAATACTGTATGTATTAGTCAAAGGCCTTTAAAGGGGTTTCCAGGAGTAAAATATTGTTGTCCTATCCCTGGGACAGGGGTCATCAATATCTGAGAGATAGGATCCAACTCCCGGCACTCCTGCTGATCAGCTCTTTGTAGAGGAGACAGTGCTGTACACTGTATAGTGGCTGTGCTTGGTATTCACTTGAATGGACTAAGCTAGACATACAGTGCCTTCAAAAAGTATTCACACCCCTTTTCCACATTTTTTTCCACGTTACACCTACAAACTTAGGGTACTTTCACACATGTGGCAGAGGATTCCGGCAGGCAGTTCTGTCGCCGGATCTGTCAAAACGTATGCAAACTGATGGCATTTGTCCTGATCCGTATGATAAATGCATTGAAGTGTAGGATCCGGCATTCATTTTTTTTTCACATTTTTTGTGGTCTGAGCATGCGCAGACCGCAATGCCGGATCCGTTTTGCCGGAACACTCGGGGCCGGCATTAATGCATTTCAATGGAAAAAAATGACGGCAAGTGTTCCGGAATTTTTATCTCTGTCTCTGTCCTGAAAAGGCAAAAAGACTGAACTGAAGACATCCTGATGCATACTGAACTGATTGCTCTCCATTCAGAATGCATTAGGATAAAACTGATCAGTTCTTTTACAGTATTGAGCCCCTAGGATTGAATTCAATGCCGGAAAAGAATAACGCTAGTGTGAAAGTACCCTTAAATGTATTTTATTGGGATTTTACATGATAGACCAAACACAAAGTTGCAAGTATGTGTGAAGTGAAAAAAAACAAAAAAACTATACATGGTTTTCAAAATCTCACCAAATTTTCAGACACACACATATAAAGTCATAATTTACTGATACAATTTAATACAACACATAATAAATAACATGATTAAAGAATTAGCAGCAATACATGAAGTGCCATGACAAAAGTATTCACCCCAAAATGTCCACGGTCACATGTTACATATATTTCCAACGGGTGTATGATATACTCAATATGCAATCACCCCAAATGTCAGTAATATGCCACACTCGCATATATCACCCTGGTCCTGCCCACGGTATTGTGACCCACATTAAAAATAGTGGTTTCGCCTCACTTCCTCTTGGGGGCGTACCCAACCATCACAACCCCCTCTTATTTATACCCCATCCCATAAGTACATACTCCCCAAACCTGAGTATAATCTACTACACCTGGAAATCCACAGGCAGTATCATTATTAAGGGCGGTATCGCATCAGAAATTCCCAAGATTCCCCGCCAAGTAGCGCGATAAGTGGTGGTCACATGATCACATTGACCACGTGATCCGCCGTATAGCAGCTTCCAGCGGCCTCCCAAAGATCACGGCATTTCTGAGTATATCGCGATCACGTGATCATACCGGTAACGTGAAATGCAATATTTACAGACTCAACTCTTCACATGATGTTGCCAGGAGCGCCATTTTAGAGAAGAGCAATCTGCCCATATCCTGATCTCAGGAGAACATCAACATAAGATGGAAATAATAAGCTAGATTACAACATAGTTAAGAGATATCTATTGATGAAAAATTATCTTAGCAACCATCTAAATTTCTTCACTACAACACATGCCAAGGATATATTACAAACGTATATTCCGGGGTAGTTTCGCCCTATCACTGTACCAATTAAAAGCATGGAATATAATAGTCAATTTATGTATTTGTGTAAACATAATTATTAGTGCCCTAAAAAGTATACATAATTTATAGTAAAAAAAACTACTAAAAGTAGTGACCAATAAGTATCCAAAAAATTATTATATCATAAATAATTTCTGTGATCAATAAAAAAAGGTCCATCTTATGCTGATGTTCTCCTGAGAGGAAGCGATGCGAAAAGTGCGTCGGGGTTGGTGTTCCCTCAAGGTCTTCAGTCTGTATGTGATATTCCTGCCCTTTTTTTTTTATATTTGGTGTTTATTTCACAGTATTGTATAGCATATGCTTTAGGGTACTTTCACACTTGCGGCAGAGGATTTCGGCAGGCAGTTCCGTCAAAACGTATGAAAACTGATGGCAATTATAAGACTGATCAGAATCCTCATCCATCTGACAAATGCATTGAAATGCCGGATCAGTCTCTCCGGTGTCATCCGGAAAAACAGATCCGGCATTTATTTATTTTTTCAAATTTTGGACGGAGATAAAACCGCATGCTGCGGTATTATCTCCGTCCTGAAAAGGCAAAAAGACTTGCCTGATGCATCCTGATCGGATTGCTCTCCATTCAGAATGCATTAGGATAAAACTGATCAGTTCTTTTCCGGTATTGTGCCCCTAGGACAGAACTCTATGCCGGAAAAGAAAAACGCTAGTGTGAAAGTGGCCTTAGGCGTCTTTTACACTCGCGTTTCATGCGGATCCGTCATGGATCTGCACAAACGCATCTGTTCAGCTAACTCAACCGCATGCATCCGTTCAGAACGGATCCGTTTGCCTTATCTTTAACATTGCCAAAACTGATCTGTCCTGACACACAATGTAAGTCAATGGGGACAGATCCGTTTAGCTCAGTTTCATCAGACTGACACCAAAAAGCAGCGCTTTTGTATCCGCCTCAAAAGCGGAATGGAGGCAAAACGGAGCCAAGCGGATGCATTCTGAGCGGATCCTTATCCATTCAGAATGCATTAAAGGCAAAACTGATCCATTTTGGACCGCTTGTGAGAGCCCTGAACGGATCTCACAAATGGAAACCAAAACGCCAGTGTGAAAGTAGCCTAAGTAACCGTCAGCCCAACTTGGGATATATTATATTGTGGCATTCGTCTTTGACATTAGGCCTTGGTTACTATTTTTAATGTAGCTCACAATACCGTAGGCAGGACCAGGGTGATATATGCAAGTGTGGCATATTACTAACATTTAGGGCGATTGCATATTGAGTATATCATTCACCCGTTGGAAGTACCGTATTTTTCGCCGTATAAGACGCACCGGCGTATAAGACGCACCTAGGTTTTTGGGGAGTAAAATAAGAAAAAAAATATTTTTAACCAAAAGGTGTGCTGTGGGTTTGGAACTAGGTGGTCTGTGGATGGCACTATTACTGGGGATCTGTGGATGACGGACACTGTTATGGGGGGATCTGTAGATGACGGACACTGTTATGGGGGGATCTGTGGATGACGGACACTTATGGGGGGGGATCTGTGGCTTTCACTGTTACAGGGGGGGGATCTGTGGATGGCACTGTTATACATGTGTCATCCACAGACCCTCCCAGCCCATAACTGTGCCATCCACAGATCCCCCGCCGCTCCAGTATACTAATATAATATGTCTTATTCAATTAATAGTTATTAAATATGCCTCTTTATTCCTAAAAGTACCTTAAATCCTAAGCGCTTCAGTACAAGGCCGGCAGGCCGGGCAGCCGGCGCGTCGCGTCACTCACTGACGTCACTTGCCTGCGCCGCCTGCTTCATTCATAAAGTAGGCGGCGCAAGCACGTGACATCAGGGAGTTACGCTGCCGCCCGCCCGGCCTGCATTGTACGGATGCGCTTAGGATTTAAGGTACTATTAGGCATAAAGTAGCATATTTAATAACCATTAATTGAATATGACATATTTTATTAGTATACCGGAGCGGCGGGGCGGGCCTTTAGTACAGTGACTGCACCGCCCCGCCGCTATTTCTGGCCCCAGCTCCTCCTCCCAGTCCCTCCCCGAGTCCTCGCTCGCTTTACATCGCTGCCAGCGATGTAAAACTGACTGCATTCGCCGTATAAGACGCAGGGGCATTTCTCCCCCATTTTGGGGGAAGAAAAAGTGCGTCTTATACGGCGAAAAATACGGTATATCTAAGGGTACTTTCACACTAGCGTTTTTCTTTTCCGGCATAGAGTTCCGTCGCAGGGGCTCAATACCGGAAAAGAATTGATCAGGCATATCCCCATGCATTCTGAATGCTGCCTTCTCAAACTGCTGATCGGCGGGTGTCGGACCCCCGCTGATCAGATGCTGATGATCTATCCAAAGTCAATATGCGCTCTCTGCGCTACCTACCACACCTCCTCCTCCCTCAGGCGCGGCAGTGGCAGGTCTGGCTGGCTGTGTGAGTGAGTCACTGCTGTCACGTGACTCACCACCCGATCCATTAGCTCCAGACTCGAGTCCTGGGCCTGCAGGCTGTTCCTGCAGTGCAGCCGCGGCGGCGCTACTCACCAGGTAGTCACACCCCCTTCTCCACGTGACGGCCGGACCGACGTGCTTGCTAGTGAGTAAGGAGTAGTGATGGGAAGTTCGGATCTTTTAGGTGAATCGGTTCATTTGAATCAGCTCATTCAAATGAACCGATTCATGAATCGGATCTTCGGTTCACTTGCTGAGTCACTGACTGCTGAGCTGAGCTGACTCGCAAGTGAACCGAAGACTCTAGGTGCCGGTGCGCATGCGCAGATGCTATACATTCGATTCACTTGCTGCTGACTCAGTGCAGTCGACTCTTCAGCTCTCTAATTAGTAATGAGTCAGGATCAGGAAGAGTGATTTATTATAGGGATAGTGAAGGGAAGCTGAAGCTGACGCTGGACAGGAGTACAATGAACCAAGTGAAGTGAAATGTGAATGCACAGGGAAAACTATGTGCTGAATTGATAACAGTATTACAGTAACACAGTCACTGGCTGATAATAAAATAGTCCCCACAGTCATCACTCAGGAAAATAACTAGTGTGCAATTTGTGCACAATTTTCTAAAAAACCTGAAGAGAGATTGTCACCCTGTCGGATCCGTCCTGCCACTGCTCCGTCCCCGGATCCCATTGACTATAATGGGGACGGGGGTGGAGCTCCAGCAAGGCAGTTTGCGGTGAGAGGCCGCCGGACTAAAAAGTTGGACATGCAGGACTTTTAGTCCGGCGGCCTTTCGCCATGCACTGCCGTGCTGCGCCGAAGCTCCACCCCCGTCCCCATTATAGTCAATGGGATTGGGGACGGAACGGTGGTCCGGCGAAATAACGGCAGGACGGATCTGACAGGGTGAACAGCCTGTTGGATCCGTCATGCCGCTAGTGTGAAAGTAGCCTTACAATATCATGGCTTCTGAGCAACAGATCGCGTGGTCTTCACAGTCATCTGCTGCCCAGAAACCATGATTCTGTAGGGGGACGAGCAGTAGCCATCCCTCATCCTCATGTACATGGCTCACAGGCTCAATATAGAGTAAGATAAAGATATAACACACTCCGTCTCCCACATGAACAGCGACATCTCTTTTGACAGCCAATTTGATCCTAAAGGGTTAATTCAACCTGGAATCTAAATTCTGTGTCATCATATCACTGCTGCAACAAAAGCAGCCAGACAGCCTCAGCCTCAGTGTAAACTGTTCTACATCTCCAGTCTGACTCACGGCTCTTTTAACGCAAAGAATCGAATGAGTCACAAACTAAGTCGGATCTTTAGATTCTTTTAACTTGTGACTCATTCGATTCATTTCTATTCTGACTCCCTGCACTTGTGTGACTCAGACGACTAAGAGGCTGAGCTGCTAGTGTGCTTGCCCTGCCCCCTCAGCTCTGATTGGTTGGTGGGCGGGGAGGGGTGGGGCTGGCAGAAGCAGCTTCCACTCTAAGATCATATTACGCACCTCCCCGTCCCTCCCTCAGGCTCCCTGCTGCCAGCGTCTCTGCATTGTCTGTGACTGAGCTGAGCTGTTTCAAAACGGATCGGATCAGTCAAGGAGAACTCCGGCGGCCGGCGGGTGACACCCCATCAGACTGGTGTAACCCGGTGCGGCCCACACCCCCTCGCAACGCCACTGGTACCCGCTAAAGAAAAAAATCGCCACAGCATGATGCTGCTACCACAATGTGTCATGGTGGTGTTTTATGGTGTATTACACTTCACAACTTTTATCCCTGACCTGTCTGATGTGTTCCTTGGTTTTCATGGTGCTGTTTGATCACTGATGTTCTCTAACAAACCTCTGAGACCTTCACAGAACAGCTGTAGTTATACCGAGAATAAATTACACAAAGGTGGACTCTATTTACTAATTAGGTGACTTCTGAAGGCATTTGGTCACACTGGATTTTATTAAGGGGTATGCGAGTACAGGGGGGGGGGGGGTTAAATACAAATGCACATCACACTTTTCAGATTTTAATTTATAAAAATGTCTTTCTTTCTTTTCAAATATACTTGCTACTTTGTGTTGGTCTATCACATAAAATCCCCCCAAAAAATACATTTAAGTTTCTGGGTGTAATGTGAAAAAAGTCAAGTGGTATGAATACTTAGAATACTCTAAGGCACTGTAGGTAAATTGGTTACACAGCTTGACATCACTGGCCTAGGAAAAGACCATGGTGCTCTCCAGAGTGCTGCGGCCTCTTTAAACAGATGATTGATGGGGGTGCTTGAAGTCTGACTCCCACTAATCAGATATTGATGACCTGTCCTGAAAAAAAAACCTGAGCACCTGGAAAACCCCTTTAATTCTATGCTGTAATATTCTCTAGTTACACAGATATTCTAAAATACATTCCACAAATCAAAACCAATAATAAGTAGATATTGTTGAATTTGGCGATTTGGATCTATGCAAGTTCTCCAGACTTTATTGTATGGTGTCCATATATTAAACCTCTGCACGTCTTGGGAATGTAGATAAGTATTTGCCATCTCTGAATCATCCTGTACAGCTTGCTAATACAGTTCAAAGCTTGTTGGAAAACAAATTAACCTTTGATGCTCCTACGACAGCATTATTATTTCCCTATAGACTAAAGTAACTAGTACTATACTGACATGGACACCCACTTTGCCCTGCTTCCCTACTATGTTTTTTTTTTTTTTCATCAGTGATATAGTACCTAAAATGACTATGAAAACCAGTCTACTTTTCCATTTTAGGCATGATGAGTTGACAGATCATACTTTGCAACTACAATTATGTTCCAAGCCATACAGGGATACAATAAACTAACAAAACTGCTGTAAACCCAAACCACTTTATACAGTCTATACAGTAAATTAAAGGTGTATTCCAGGAGGTAAAAGTTATCCCCTATCCTGTGGATCAGATCAGTGGGGGTCCTACCTCTGGGACCCCCACGAGAATGAGAAAGGCCCCTGCCTATCCCCTGAAATTACCGGAGCAGCGGGTCGTACATGCAGGGCCCCCTTTCTCGTGATCGGTAGGACCCCCACTGATCTGATAATTATCCCCTATTGGAGAGCAGATAAAGGGTTATAACAGGAGGTAAAAGTTAAGAAACTGGTTGGAAACTATTGTGTTCCCCAACCATTGGCTTGGGAGGTGGATGTAGCTCTCAGACATGTAGCTCCCCACTGGTTGGCAGCTGCAAATACTATTTTGTACTGTAGCACCAAAGATTTCCTAGCACTACTAGTGACGAGATCAAAACCATGTAACTGGCAGTTAACACCAGGATAAGGATCAAATATTCAAAGTTTTTTTTTTCAACATCAAGAAAAAAAAATCCCATCCCCGCTGAACCAAAAGTGATAATATACATATCAACTCACAAGACTGCGGGTGCCTCACCACTTAGTTGAATTTGAAAGTACGAGTAGCTTATGGCCTACAAAAGATTGGGAATTTTTTTTTTATATACAATATATGAATGCAAATAAAACAAACTTTTTTTTAAACTCTAGCAGTTACAGGAAGTCTGTCTCCTCCCTACAACACTGTTCACAGCACTACTATATGAGGTGCACTGATGACATTAATATGTTGATTCTCACCCCCCTTTGTGCCTGTAATGCATTGAGAGGACTCATAAGCTCACGCACCTAAGGTCCTCTCCATTACGTTCTGAGTCCTGAAAACTCAGGTGGTACTGAGGTTGATGGAGGTGGCAGATTCCCTTTAAGTTCACAGATACTTGTGGACTAATATTCACTTATGTACCTCATACTTCACAAACCGCCTTAATCCAGGCAATTGAACATTTCCAGTGTCTATTAAAACTAAACCTTGTTAAGCTCTATTCTGTAGGTCTTGTAAAGGAGGAATAAAAAGGAGCAGCTGTTGTGGGTAATCTGATGTTGGATGATCTTCGGTGGTGCTTTGCGTTCTATCTCCTGTGTACACATCATGGCCAGTGAACCTCACTCCACATAACCTTGACTGGGGATTGATGTACGTAAAAAGTAAAAGCCAAGCTGGAAAGGGATACAATAACAGATGCTGGTTGTTTATCTCCACCGAGTAGGACTTACCAACTTATGTAGCAGCCAAAGTGCTTCAGATTCATTTGCACAAATGTGGTGTTTAGGGACTACTTTTATTAGAAATGGAATGAAAATGGCTGCAAACAGCTAATTACTGTAAACGCAGGCTCAACTGACATGGCTAAATTGGCTGCTGGAAGGGATAGGTCACCATATAATTATGCTGAAGACTCCACATAGGAAGAAAGTGCCCTTGTTATTGTAGTGGAAATATACTTTTAGATAATAAGGAGAGTGTCTCATCATCCACTTAGGCTATTTTTACACAAGCGGTCCAAAACGGATCAGTTTTGCCCTAATCCATTCTGAATGGAAAAGGATCCGCTCAGAATGCATCAGTTTGCCTCCGATCCACCTCCATTCCGCTCTGGAGGCGGACACCAAAACACTGCCTGCAGCGTTTTTCTGTCCGCCATGTGGTGCTGACACACAATGTAAGTCAATGGAGACCGATCCGTTTTCTCTGACGCAATAGAAAACCGATCTCCCCCCTGTGACGACCACCCACCAATCCCGTCGTACTATGCCACAGTTGCCATACAGGTCTCCACTAGAGACTCCTGGAGGCGAATCCACTGTGAGCACAAAAGACGTTTAAGATTGGTTGGTGGGCCCAGACAGGATGCACACACGATTGTATGTACAATCGGTAAAAATAAAATTACTGATTTCACGCTGGAAATAAAATTAATTTGCTGCCACCACTCTTCGTATTGAATTGGGGCGAAGAGACCCCGGCTAGCTAATCCTTAAGGGACGAAACAGTTATTTGCAACCTAGCTAGTACATTAACAATTTATAAAAATAACACAATTTGGTAGTATGTCTTCTGAGGACAGAGTTCTTAGCATAGATCAGGTCATCAAGTAACAAGGGCAAAACTGGAACGATGAAATCGTTAGTTTTTATTCTAAAACTACACACAAAAATATATATATTAAAGCTGACAGATAAATATACCGGCCAGTTGAACAGATTGGTTTGGATAGAAATAGGTAAGAGATGGAAGGGAATAGAATGTCTGTAAGTTCAGAATTACCGTGGTAGAGTCCAGTGATAGGCAAAGTCTTTGAAATAATAATCCAAGATGGTGAGGTGCCCGTGTCCCTGCGGGCGGTCGAGATGTTAGACGACGTCAGATGGTAGGTGAAGGACGCAGGACCTCAGTGTGTCACTGTTTTTACCTACTCTGAAGCGGGGAGTGGTTATGACACGTTCAGGTCCAGCCTTGTGTAATTGGAACAGGGGCAGTCCTTTGCCCCATAGAGAGAAAACCTGGCAGCATCTTTGCTTTGCCCATTTCTCCATATCCCGTACGTCCAATCAAGAAATATAGTTGATATTGATAATCAGTACAATTTTACACATCATCTGATAACAAATACGACTAAAAGATAACACAGGGTGCCTGAGAACCTTTATATCTCAGAGCGGGAATCTCTGATTTGTCCGCGGGTTTCCTAGAAGGTGGGTTAGGAGAACCAAAACCATCTCTGAAAAGATGGTTCCTTTCACATTTCCATAACCCATGAAATATTAGGAAAATATGGGAAAAATATGAAGCTTATGGATTGAAGAGGACTTTCAGGTCATCTTCCTTCCTGTACCAACCAGCTGTGTGATAAGGATCTGTCCTTTTCTTCTGAAGCTCGCTGCCCAGGCTAAAGGTGTGAGACCCCTGCTGGTATTGGAGACACTATGGCTGCAGAAAGGAAGTTTTTTATGAGGTTCTGTCAAGAGAATACCAGATTGATGGGTACTCAACCTGGCATGGGGCAGGAAGATTCTTTGGCAAGAAGGTGCTAATTGTACCTCTGATCTGTGAGTTACTCCTTTAGTGAAAGAGAAGATTCTTAGTGAAGGCTCTTTTGTCTTTGTGATTGAGAAATATGGCGCATTTGTGATTTCCTAGTATCGCTGTGGATCGCAAAGCGTCACACCCCCCATTGACTTTTATGACTGATCCGTCATGGCTATAGAAGACATAATACAACCAGATCCGTTCATGACGGATGCAGGCAGTTGTATTATTGTAACGGAAGCGTTTTTGCAGATCCATGACGGATCCGCAAAAGAACGCTAATGTGAAAGTAGCCCTTTTAGTGCGGTGTTCAGCCACAGGCCTAGGGAATACATGTAGTGCCCCTTCGGCCACTCTTAAGTGACATATTTCCTCCTCCCTTCCTAAAATATAATGGGGAACAATAGTTGACATTGTAATTGGTGTGAGATGACTCTTTCTACTCCATATGGATGCAATGGCTGGCTCTAAATGTTGGAGATAGACACAAAGCCCTCCATCAAACGTGGTTAAACGGGGTAAAGTAAGCCAGCATCCACTCCCCACCACCATCACCCATAAAGCCACAGCATCAGTTACTAAAAGAAACACAATGGGGAAAATTGTGGTCATTTCTGCTAAATAGTTTTATCATAGTTTTTGGGGTAGACATTTCTTTGACTATAGTCTACTTAGAGACACATTAGGGAAAACGTACTAATCAAGTTGCGCCAGAATTATGACATAAAATGCCCCAAAAAGAATGGCGTTTTGATTTGCGCCAAACATAGCATCTGTTTTCTCCAGAATTTTCACCACAAAGAATGCATCACACCAGAAATGAGTTATAAATGTCAAAGTGGGCAGGGCTATCAAATGAGCGCCTCATTTATTATCCGCTTATACGCAGAAATGGCTAAAATAGTTGTGGACAATTAAGCCAGCTAATGTGGTGGTGTTTTTTGTAAAAAAAAGTCACATTTATGGCATAACGATGTGACTTTTTGTCAAAAAGTCGCATTTATGAAAAGAAAAACTAACTCGTTGTGGGAACAAGTGATAGGTGAGTGTTAGAACAGGGCACATTTATTTTTATCTAATATAAAAAAATATATTATATTGGCGTTAAAATGTTGCAAATTGAGGGAAATAGGTGGATTATCAAGTTTATATTAAAAAAAAAAAGTCACATTTTATGATGAGGTGAAACAAATCAACACTTTTGTAATTACACCATTACTGATAAATGTCCCCCATTGATTCGCTTTGACACTCAAAACTTTAAAGGGTTTCTGTATAATAAAAAAAATAATCTAAAAGTGCTAGCTGAAACTGCCTACATACTCTCTGGTTCAACTAGTGTGCTGCTATGTACTGATGCAGTCACTGCCCAGCTTCTTCCAATGAATGGGAGTCCTGAGGGGCATGGTCACCCATACCTTAGTGTATTACATTAGGACCAGTTTCCAATTTTACTGGCACTCTGGTCACTGTGCTAAGACAAGACAGCAGTAGATGCATCTTGCACAATTTATGGCAAACCCAACAGCACCAGCTTGCTGCTGGCCTCTACAGTCTTTAGTAGACATGGAAGAAGCTGAGTCCAACTCGTTTAGCTTTTTCTGCAGCTCCCGTAGGCTGCAAAGAGGACCACCTCTCCACTGAATTCTATGGGAACAGTAGTCGCACAGAGTCTGTGAATAAGAATCATTGGCGAGACTTTCAAGAATACAGAATCTACAGAACTAGTGAGAATTTATACACACATCAGGATTGCTACTATGCCCAGGTTTCAGAGACTCCGGAAGCTCCTGCATTCATGTAAATACTTACATGTAAAATAAATGTACTGTTCTTGCACGGCCTTCTCTATCATAACGTCTATAACTGTCGGCTTATTACTATTTACAGCTTAGTAAGCATTTCTCTTTGAGCTATACACCAGCACCGCTCTCCTGCCCTATACTCAACACTGAGCTTTGATTTGCTTTTCATACATGAGACTCAGTATGGTTCTCTGAAAAGCAGTACTTTGTCATCAACAAGGTGGCTCTCTACACTTATACCGACATATTGTCAGGAATGACCGGATCTCCTCTTAGAGATTCTTCTCTGGAAGCTCATATGCATAAATCTAAATTCTGCTTTGAAAGAGAGGCATCTTTTAAGTATTTTATTATTTTTGTGTCTTTTTGGTGACCAATAAAGTTTTATTTTTATGTCCTTTTAATTATTATTTTTTTGTTATTTATTTCTATATCTGGGAAAATGTGATAAAGGGGGAAGCTACAGTGCTGCCAATAATTATTCATACCCCTGGCAAATTGTGACTTAAAGTTACTTTTATTCAACCAGCAAGTAATTTTTGGACGGGAAATGACATAGGTGTCTCCCAAAAGATTATAAGACGATGTACAAGAGGCATTATTGTGGAAAAAATAAAATTCTCAGCTTTTATTTACATTTGAGCAAAAAAAGATGCTCCGCACGGTGAAAAATCTCAGAGGATGTGGTCAGAAGCCAAAAGTGACACCTGTGCTGGCCAGGAGGATAGTTAGAGAGGTGAAAAAGAATCCAGGGATCACCACCAAGGCCATCCTGGTGAATCTGGGCTCTGCTGGTGGCAATGTCTCAAAGCAGACTATCCAACGGACACTGCATAATGCTGGGTTCCACTTCTCCAGATAAGGCACACAACAGCTCGCTTGGCTTTTGCAAAAGCTCATCTGGACAAAGAAGAAGACTTCTGGTCTTCTGTGTCATGGTCAGATGAAACAAAAATTGAATTGTTTGGTCACAATGATGTTTCCTTCATTTGGCGTAAAAAAAGAGAAGCCTTCAACCTAAAGAACACCATCCCCACTGTCAAACATGGTGGTGGGAACCTAATGCTTTGGGGGTGTTTTTCAGCCAATAGAACAGGGAACCTAATCACAGTAAACAGCAACATGAAAAAAGAGCAATACATGAGGATTCTCAACGACAACATCAGGCAGTCTGCAGAGAAACTTGGCCTTGGGTACCAGGGAACATTTCAGCATGACAATGACCCAAAACACACAGCAAATGTGGTGAAGAAATAGTTAGCAGACAACAACATTAACGTTTTGGAGTGCCCCAGCCAGAGTCCAGACTGGAATCCAATTGAGAATATGTGGAGGGAGCTAAAGATCAGGGTGATGACAAGAAGACCCTTCAACCTGAAAGATTTGGAGCTCATTGCTAAAGATGAATGGGCAAAAATACCTGTGGAGACATGCAAAAAGCTGATCTGCAATTATAGGAAGCGTTTGATTGCTGTAATAGCCAATAAGGGCTTTTCTATTGATTATGGAGAAGGGTATGAATAATTTTGGACTGGACACTTTTTGCGCAAATGTAAATAAAAGCTGAGAAATGTTTTTTTTTTTCCACAATAATGCCTCTTGTACATCTTCTTATTTTCTTTTGGGAGACACCTATGTTATTTCCAGTCAAAAAATGACTTGGTGGTTGAATAAAAGTAACTTTAAGTCACAATTTGCCAGGGGTATGAATAATTATGGGCAGCACTGTATATATCAATCTGCTCAGCTCCACCTGCTCTATAACTTGGTGTTGTCAGAATGCATTGCATTTTTTGGGTGACAGGTACTCTAAGTTCTAGTTCCAGTATCAGAGGCTGCGGGAAACATCTGATTGGTAGGAAAGTGGGATGACTCTCAGAGATCAGATATTAATGACCTGTCCTCAGTAGGGGTGCACTGAAACGAAAATTCTGGTCCGAAACCGAAAATTCAGGATGCCCTTGACCGAAACCGCCTTTTTGCCCAAATACTTTTAAAATACTTTTTTTTAAGTAAAAAAAAGGAAAGTGAATTAAAATATAAAGTTAAACAGATACATAGATGTTATACACACAATGCCACCCAAAGTGGTTATTTTAAAAAAAATGTCACTCTCCCCCTCCCTCCTTTGTCACTCTTATTCTACCCCCCCTCCCTTGTCACTCTTATTCTACCCCCCCTCCCTTGTCACTCTTATTCTACCCCCCCTCCCTTGTCACTCTCATTCTACCCCCTCCCTTGTCACTCTCATTCTACCCCCTCCCTTGTCACTCTCATTCTACCCCCCCCTCCCTTGTCACTCTCATTCTACCCCCCCTCCCTTGTCACTCTCATTTTACACCCCCCCATTGTCACTCTCATTTTACACACCCCCATTGTCACTCTCATTTTACACACCCCCTTGTCACTCTCATTTTACACCCCCCCTTGTCACTCCTTTTACACCCCCCCTCCCCCTCCCTTGTCACCTCTAGTGTAGCATGTGTAGCGTGGCCGAGCTCTGTTCGGTCCGCGGTACAGGAGCATTTGTTTCTTGTACCCGGCCGGACTGAAAGGAAGTGCACACTAAGTGAGCACTTCCTGTCAGTCCGGCCGGGTACAGGAAACAAAAGCTCCTGTACCGCGGAACGAACAGAGCTCGGCCACGCTACACTAACAACAGCAGTAGCACAGAGCAGACACAGCAGGCTGCGCAGCACTGAGCCGGAGATTCTTTAGAGCGGCAAGCGTTTAGGAGGCACAGCATGAGGGGCGCCGCCGGCCGCCCGAACGTATATAACCAACCATATTTTCTGCCGATATGTACCAATATCGGCCGAAATAGATTAGGCCCATTTTCGGCCGCCGGAAATTCGGTGCACCCCTAGTCCTCAGGATAGGTTATCAATATCAGTTGCCTGGAAAACACCTTTAAACCTTAGGATACCGTATTTTTTTATATTTTTTTCATTTTTCATTTTTGCGTTTTCATTTTTCTTCCCTATTTTCCTTGAGCCATAACTTTTTTATATTTCCGGTCACATAGCTGTATGAGGGCTCATATTTTGCGGGACAGGTTGTACTTTCTAATGCCACCATTAATTATGGCATACAATTGGAAAAAAAAAGAAGCAATTCCTCCACCGTTTTACGGGTTTTGTTCCCATGGTGTTTCGTTTACAGCACAACTGACCCATGCCCTTTATTCTCTGGGTCAGTACCATTACAAAGATACCCCATATGTATAGGTTCTTTATGTCTAAATAGTGTAAAAATAAATGTAAACTTTGCTAAAAAAAAATGTTTTACATCACCATATTCTGACCCCTATAACTTTTTTATACTTATGTCTACTGAGCTGTTTAGGGGCTCATTTTTTTTGCGGCACAATCTGTAGTTTTTATTGATACCATTTTGGAGTGTGCGTGACTTTTTGATCACATTTTATTTTTTCCGTCACGCCATTCGCCGTATTGGATTTTTTTTTTCTATTTAAATAGTATGGGCGTTTTTGGTCACGGTGATACCCATGATGTTTATATTTATTGTTATTTAGTTTTTTTTTTTTATTATACTGTAAAGGGGGTAATTTTAACTTTTATATTTTTTAACATAAAAAAAAAAACCATGTGATGATTTTGTGGCTCATATATGATCCTATAAGTTATGTTTTTTAATTTTTCAATTTGTTCTATCGGATTTTTTAAATGCCATTTAAACTCAATATTTCTCATTTCTTATCCTGGCCAAAATAAGAATTGCAGTATGATCATGGCTGGCTGAAAGTGTTCAGCGAGACTGAAAGTGTTCAGCACAACTACCGATGCCCCAATTGGCCACACGGGGCATCGGTAGGAAGCCCGAGCTTCCGGGTTTTTGAGCATTTAGATGCCATGATCTCACTTGGTCACAGCATCTAAAGCATTTACTTACCGCGATTAGCATTATTTCTGGTCACATTAACCCCTTAGGAACACAGCCTTATTTCACCTTAAGGACCAGGCCATTTTTTGCAAATCTGACCAGTGTCACTTTAAGTGCTGATAACTTTAAAACGCTTTGACTTATCCAGGCCGTTCTGAGATTGTTTTTTCGTCACATATTGTGCTTAATGACACTGGTAAAATGAAGTCCCCCCAAAAAATTTTTTGCACAAAATAATACCTAATTTACCAAAAAATTTCAAAAATTTGCAAATTTCAAAGTTTCAGTTTCTCTACTTCTGTAATACATAGTAATACCCCCAAAAATTGTGATGACTTTACATTCCCCATATGTCTATTTCATGTTTGTAGCATTTTGGGAATTATATTTTATTTTTTGGGGATGTTACAAGGCTTAGAAGTTTAGAAGCAAATTTTGAAAATTTTCAGAAATCTTCAAAATCCAACTTTTTATGGACCAGTTCAGGTTTGAAGTCATATTGTGAGGCTTAGATAATAGAAATCTCCCAAAAATGAACCCATCTAAGAAACTACACCCCTCAAGGTATTCAAAACTGATTTTACATACATTTTTAACCCTAAAGGTGTTCCACAAGATTTAATGGAAAATAGAGATACAATTTCCAAATTTCACTTTTTTGGCAAATTTTCCATTTTAATATTTTTTTTCCAGTTACAAAGAAAGGGTTAACAGCCAAACAAAACTCATTATTTATGGACCTAATTCTGTAGTTTACAGAAACACCCCATATGTGGTCGTAAACTGCTGTACGGGCACACGGCAGGGCGCAGAAGGAAAGGAATGCCATACGGTTTTTGGAAGGCAGATTTTGCTGGACTGTTTGTTTTTTACACCATCTCCCATTTGAAGCCCCCCTGATGCACCCCTAGAGTAGAAACTCTAAAAAAGTGACCCCATTTTAGAAACTACGGGATAGGGTGGCAGTTTTGTTGGTACTAGTTTAGGGTACATATGATTTTTGGTTGCTCTATATTACACTTTTTGTGCGGCAAGGTAACAAGAAATACCTTTTTGGCACTTTTTTTTGTGTTATTTACAACATTCATCTGACAGGTTAGATCATGTGGTAATTTTATAGAGCAGGTTGTCACGGACGCGGCGATACATAATATGTATCCAATTTTTTTTATTTATGTAAGTTTTACACAATGATTTCATTTTTAAAACAAAAAAAGTTTTAGTTTCTCAATAGTCTAAGAGCCATAGTTTTTTCAGTTTTTGGGCGATTATCTTAAGTAGGGTCTCATTTTTTGCGGGATGAGATGACGGTTTGATTGTTACAATTTTGGCGTACATGCAACTTTTTTGATCACTTTTATTACCTTTTTTTGGGAAGTAAGGTGGGCAAAATGTCAATTTCATCATAGTTTTTAATTTTTTATTTTTATGGCGTTCACCGTTCGGGCAAAGTAACATTACAGTTTTTTAAGATCAGGTCGTTACGGACGCGGCGATACCAAACATGTGTAGGGAATTTAATTTTTTTCATTTTTAATCAGTGATAAATGTGTTTTTTGATTTTTACTTTTTTTTTTACCCAGACCCACTTGGTTCTTGAAGATCCAGTGGGTCTGATGTCTGTATAATACAGTACTGTACTCTATATAGGGTACTGCACTGTATTTTACTTACACTGAACAGATCTATGCTTTTAGCATAGATCTGTTCAGCACCATGGACAGCAGGACGCCTGAGCAGGCGTTCTGTTGCCATGGGAACCTTCCCCGTCTGCCACAACTTTGCAGACGGGGAAGGGTGAGGACGGGGCTTCGGGGGCTCTCTCCCTCTCCCATCGGGGGGCTGCAAAGGCACAGCAGCCCCCCGATCGGAGAGGGAGGGAGCTCCCTGCGCTGTTAACCTTTTCCATACAGCGGTCCGTACGGACCGCTGTATGGAAAGGGTTAAACTGCTGACATCGCATCACCGATGTCAGCCGTTTATACCAGGGTGCCAGCAATGTGCTGGCACCCTGGTATACCCACTAGACGCCAACGATTATTCAAGGGGAGGCGGGCGGGGGATCGCGATCCCGCCTGCCGCACCACCCGCAACCCTCCCCCTGCACCACCCACCCACATAATATCATTCAGGGGTGCAGGGGGAGGAAAAACATATATATTTTGGGCATTGTAAAGTTTCTGATCCCCGCGGTCATGTCGGCGATCGCAACAAACCGCAGGTCAATTCAGACCTGCGGTTTGATGCGCATCAAACCGCAGGTCTGAATTGACCTGCGGTTTGTTGCGATCGCCGACATGGGGGGGGTCACGGGACCCCCCCGCGCATTTAGCCTAGGTGCCTGCTCAATGATTTGAGCAGGCACCTTGTTTCGATCACTGCCAGCCGGGCAGCAGTGATCGGTACGTCATGTGTCCTTAAGTACCAGGACATCATGACGTACCGGTACGTCATCTGTCCTGAAGAGGTTAAGTAGCCGCAGGTCTCTTCTGTTTGAAACAGCAGAGATCTGCTGGCCATGGCGACCGCTGCACATGCAACCGGGCGCCATGTTTACACATCGCTCCAGCGCCGTACATGTATGGCGCTGGTAGCAAATGGGTTAAAGCTTTGTTATAGACCAGGGTTCCACAACCTTCAAACTAGTTGCTGTGAAACTATAACTCCCAGTGTGCACACTTGCTTTGCGGATCTTGTTACTCCCATTAAAGTGAAAGGGGGATTCTGGGAAAACTCTCTTATGGAAAACATAGACTGTGGGACATACAACCAATATGGCTGCACTGGCTGAGGGGTCTTCTTACAATGGCATCACAACCTCCATTTTCAAAGGATTCATGATAGATACAGTACAACCATTATGTTCTGTAGAAAATGGTTGCTAGCAGCACACTCGGAAAATGGTGTAGTCACTAAGGAGACGCCCACAGCTAAACTGCACAACCAGCAGTATTGCCGATCGCTGACTTTAAACCATTCAGATGTCGTGGTCAAACATAACCACGGCATGTGAATGTGGTAAAACCCAGAAGTGCGCACTTCCGGGTGCGCTTTAGCTCCCCCCGGCAGAGATCGAGGGAGCCGGATGCATTGTGTGGCAGCTTCAGTCATCCAGAATGAATTGAAGCTGCTGCACATTAGTTCCTGTAAATAAAAAATGTAAACAATAACAAATACACATCATGAGTATCGCCACATGTGAAAACGGCCGTACTATTAAAATATAAAAATATTTTTCTATACAGCAAACCGCAAATCAAAATGGATGATTTGCCGGTTTTTGGTCGCTTCACCTCCCACAAAGACTTAAATACAAAGTGATCAAAATATCTTACACACCCCACAATGGTATAAAACAGATCCGTACACTAACTACAAAAAAGTTACAGGGGTCAGAATATGGCGATGAAAAGAAAATTCACAGTTTTTATTATTTTTATTTTCAGTATTAAAATGCAAAAAAATATCCAAGACATATGTAGTATTGACATAATCGTACTGACCTGGAGAATAAAAGTAACAAGTCAGTTTTACCGTAGAGGGAACGCCGTAAAAAAACGAAACCCAAAAAAACTGTTGCGGAATTGCGGTTTGATTCCAATTTCAACCCATTCGGAATTTCTTTCCAGCTCCCAACTACATAAATATATAGGTCATAAATATAAACTCCCTTTGTAAACCCTTTAAGCATCAGCAACTTTAATAAATTTGACAAATATTCTGTCTAGTCCAAATTTACATTGTCTAAATTTTTGGATTAGTAAATCTACACCATTATGTTCTCCCATGATCTATGAGGCTAGGGATCCATAGCACCTTCTATGTGCTTATGGCCAGATGGTCAGCTCTCTGCATGCAGTTTTGGAAGCCAAGACTAGGAGTGCTTTCAAAAAATAGGAGAAGTTGTATCTGTCCGTTTTACTTTCTCTCATTTTATGATCCACTCCTGATTTTGGCTTCCAAACCTGTATGCAGAAACCCTAAATGCTGGTCGTACCCTTGTAGTGCTGCCCCCCCCCCCCCCCCCCTTCCATGGACAGAATAGTAAGCTACTCTAACTTTCAATACAGAAACCAGATAGAAGATAAAGAAAGTGTGAACAGCTTTAGAGGATTGCTTTCGTAAAGAACAGTGGTGTGCATATAAAATGTTATAATTATATAATAGGGATTCCCAAGGGCATCCTTGATGACATTATGGCTTACAATATTTGTACTAAAGAACAGGCAGCTCCACAACTGAAGTAGACCGCGTTACTCACTTCCTGCAAACTGCTAGGATCCATGAAAGGCTTATACCACTCATCTGAAGCCTGCAGTCACGTCCACCAAAACGTTAAGCAAATGACAGTACTATAAAAAAAAGTTTCCACCAACGAGATAACTACTTGTTAGAGTTCAGCACTCTGCAGAGACCATTAAGAACCCTTTGACTAATTGGACATTGGTAGATTAATTTTTTTTTTTTTACTTAACAGCACTATTTTAACACCCCTTGCTCTCTGTCAGTACCGCATATGAATGACACAATAATACAGAGCATGCATAATAAGGAGAAATAAAAAGTTAAATTAGCATTTCATGCCATACTTAAGTGTCAAACCAGAAAAAAAATCTTTGACTACTGGCATTGAAGATTTATCTTAATCTGACGTTGACAACTTACTGATGCGAGTTCTCCTAATTACCGCTAATCGGCAAACATATATAGATAGAGATATATATATATATATATATATATATATATATATATATTTTATAAATAATAAAGAATTTAAAATGCAGTTGTCTAGTATAGATGAGCACCTCTATGATGTTTCTCTCACGACAGACACAACACTGAACAGCACTACTATGAGGTCCCCTTAAATAAGAGACGCAATCAGCAGAGGCTGTTCTAAATATATTCAAAATGCCAGCAATGAAATCAGAGATATGCAACCTAGCAAGAAAAGGATATGGAAATTTAGCGCTGAAAATGGATCTAAAGCAGTTTTTAAGTTCAGTCTAGACTGCCTTGTTATTTCAAATGGGCAATCCGTTTGAAGACCATTATTACAGGAAGTGTGCAAAATAAACAAAATTCTATATTCAAAGGGGTTGTCTGATAGCTAAAGTGTTTATTTATTTATTTTTTACAATGACAGAATGGGCTAAAAATTTAAAGAAGCGTTACTCACTGATGCCCCGCCACTGCTGTTCTAATACTAAGCGGGTCCCCAATGGCCTACACTTTGAGGTTCTGTCTTGACATGCAAGAAATGGCCAATCAACAAATCACTGGGTGTTGTGGTGACCTACCTCTGCCAGTGATTGGCTGAGGAAGAATTTCCTGCATGTAGAGACAAGAGCAGAGGGCACCTGGGAAGTATTGCAGGGCATCAGTGACTAATGCCTTTAAAAACATTTTTTTAACCCACTCTGTGCTTTTTATTTCTTCGGTGTGCCACACAATCCAATTAAAACAAACCTGTATTGGTGGTCTAGTGGTCCCTCTGTATAGTGCACACTGCAGTGCAGTACAACTTGTCCTGTACTGCCCTCTATCTGTGCCAGGATGCGCTGCTCCTATGTACACCATGGGAGGGCAGCTCCATGACATTATTCTGGTGTGTGTGTTCTGACAGAACCCTGAAGAAGCTCCTGTCCTCATCATAGATGGTGTTTTACAGTTCCCAGCAGCCGTTCCTCACAGTTATATGAAGGATTTGCTTTATATGTCAAAAGGTGCATTTAAAAGGCACAATCTGCTTCCCAGAAAAGATGATTGAGGGGTGCCAACCAAAGATCATTTAACCTTAGGACGTTTTGCTCGTTCATCAGGTGATCTGCATGACAATTGGGCACTCCAAAGTCATAAAGACATATAAATCCCACAGTTCAGTTTCTCTCTACGTTTGCTTTAAGGCTAGGGCTACACGGTGACACAGGTCGCGTGACAACTGACGCGGACAGGATCGTTGAGCAGCGGTGATCCCATAGAAATTAATGGGATGGCCGCAGCAGTCGGAAGAAATTCAGCCGTGTTGTATTTCTTGCGACTGCCGTAGCAATCCCATTCATTTTTATGGGCTTACCGCTGCGCAGCGATCCTGGCCTGCGACCAGTGTTGGCGTGTAGCCCTAACGTAAAGGAGTCTCTTCTGCTGGCTACAATACAAATTCCAAAATGATTGGGCCGGCACACATAAGCCAAAGACTGCTGCACAATTAGCTCAGCGCTATAATAGGTTTTCAGAGATGAGAGTAACAGACTCCGCCCTCTGAGCTGCGTCTGACGGGATTCAGTGCAAAACTGGCAGCTGTACAGAGAAAATTGCTGAAAATCTTTAATAGAGACCAACTGAAATAAAATCATTTCAGACCAAAATGAGTAGGCTGCGATAATCATATAAAAAAAAGAAAAAAAAAGAAAAAAGGTGTCCATAGTCTTTAAGATACATCTGATCCTGGAGCCTTGTTCACATTTGCATTATTTAACTTAGCTTAGACTATATCTACAGTTAGCCATTTTAGTATAGAACATGATGTCTTAACAATAGTGACACCACCTACTGTACATATGCTCTTTTCTCTTCTTTTGTATATAGAGAGCTTAAAAAACGTAGCTCTGCTGATCCCTTAGTGAGCATAGCACCATTGGCACTGTTTAGGGAATGTACTATGCCTGCTCTGACTTTGTTTTGTTTTTATTATTTAAAGAATTTTTGAGGGCATTTCTTGGCAACCTGGCATTCATTTTATATTTTTGTCGATTTAGTTTTTTTTTTAAAGCTGGCCCCTCAGATTTTAAATGCCCTTTTTTGTTGTTTTACCTTTGTTTCATTTTAGCCAGTTATACTTGTTACCTGTCAGAATAAATTTTGCAGTATAGTTACTCAAGGTAGCTGTAAGCTCTCCCATTTATCCTCTGTATTAGGGCTCATGCACACGACCATATGTATTTTGCGGTCCGCAAAAAATACGGATGATATCCATGTGCATTCCGTATTTTGCAGAACGGAACAGCCGGCCCTTCATAGAAGAGTACTATCCTTGTCCGTAATGCGGACAATAATAGGACATGTTCTTTTTTTTTTGCGGAACAGAAATACGGAAACGGAATGCACACAGAGTAACATCCGTTTTTTTGAGGACCCATTGAAGTGAATGGTTCCACATACGGTCCGCAAAAAAAACCCGGAATGGACATGGAAGAAAATATGTTCGTGTGCATGAGCCCTTAGGCTGGGTTCACACTTCAGTTATTTGGTCAGTTATTGTAAGCCAAAACTAGTGCGGGGCAAAAACGCGGAACAGGTGCAGATCTTTCCCTTATACAGTCCTGATCAAAAGTTTAAGACCACTTGAAAAATGGCAAAAAATCATATTTTACATTGTTGGATCTTAACAAGGTTCCAAGTAGAGCTTCAACATGCAACAAGAAGAAATGAGAGCGAGACAAAACATTTTTTTGAGCATTCAATTAATTGAAAATAACGATTAAACTGAAACAGGCTGTTTTTCATCTGATCAAAAGTTTAGGACTACATGCCTTTAAAAGGCCAAATCTGTGCAAAAATGTGGATTCATTGTCATTTTCTGTCAGGTAGTCACACGTTGTGATGGCAAAGGCAAAAAAACTCTCCCTTTTTGAACGTGGTCGGGTTGTTAAACTGCATAAGCAGGGTCTCTCACAGCGTGCCATCGCTGCTGAGGTGGGACGCAGTAAGAAAGTAATTTGGAATTTCTTAAATGATCCTGGCGGTTATGGAACAAAAAAGTCAAGTGGAAGACCCCAAAAAATGTCAACAGCACTGAGCTGGAGGATCCAATTGGCTGTCCGTCAAGACACTGGACGATCCTCGACCCAAATTAAGGCCCTTACTGGTGCTGACTGCAGCTCCTTAACCATCAGACGGCATCTAAGACTGAAGGGCTTCAAAAACCTTGTCTCCTTGAACGCCACAGAACTGCTCGTTTGGACTTTGCAAGAGAGCACCAAACATGGGACATTCAAAGGTGGAAGACAGTTTTATTCTCTAATGAGAAAAAATTTAACCTTGATGGTTTCCAACGTTACTGGCATGACAAGCAAATCCCACCGGAGATGTTTTCTACGTGCCACAGTGGAGGGGGCGCCATAATGGTCTGGGGTGCTGTTTCCTTCAGTTGAACAATTGAGCTTTAGGAAGTGCAGGGGCGTCAAATGGCCGCTGGCTATGTCCAGATGTTGCAGAGAGCATTCCTCATGACTGAGGGCCCTCGTCTGTGTGGTAAAGAATGGGTTTTTCAACAGGACAACGCTACAGTACACAATGCCCGCAGGACAAGGGACTTCTTCCAGGAGAATAACATCACTCTTTTGGACCATCCTGCGTGTTCCCCTGATCTAAATCCAATTGAGAACCTTTGGGGATGGATGACTAGGGAAGTTTACAAAAATGGACAACAGTTCCAGACAGTAGATGGCCTTCGTGCGGCCGTCTTCACCACTTGGAGAAATGTTCCCACTCACCTCATGGAAACGCTTGCATCAAGCATGCCAAATCGAATTTTTGAAGTGATCAACAATAACGGCGGAGCTACTCATTACTGAGTTCATGTTTGGAAGTTGGATTTCTGTTTTGGGGGGGTTTCGTATTTTTTTTTTTGGAGGTGTGGTCCTAAACTTTTG
The DNA here is from genome assembly GCF_014858855.1 of Bufo gargarizans. Classification (NCBI taxonomy): domain Eukaryota; kingdom Metazoa; phylum Chordata; class Amphibia; order Anura; family Bufonidae; genus Bufo; species Bufo gargarizans. Next base: position 415,544,649 of record NC_058080.1, on the reverse strand, counting down.
ATCAAATGAAAAATAGCCTGTTTCAGTTTATTCGTCGTTTTCATTAAATTGAATGCTCAAAAAATGTTTTGTCTCACTCCCATTTTTTATTGTTGCATGTTGAAGCTCTACTTGTAACCTTGTTAAGATCCAGCCATGCTAAATATGATTTTTTGCCATTTTTTAAGTTGTCTTAAACTTTTGATCAGGACTGTACCTGATCTATGTGTAGGCTTTACTACTGATTTTGGCTCACAATAACTGACAGAAATAACTGATCAAATAACTGAAGTGTGAACTCAGCCTTACTGTATTACAGTAGCTGCTTCCAGTCTGTGACCTCAACATGGGGAAAGTGACTTAAAAAAAATAATGAAATGGTCAATAACTTTTCACACAACTTTGTATAAATCAATAGTACATAAGGCCAAAATAAACTTTGTCTTATCAGTGAGAAATGTCTAGTTATCATGCTATCAGCTGTTCACCTCTTCCCCACTTAATGCTTTTCTCTTTGAAATATGCTGTGAAACCATCTAGGACAGATCAGTTCCACTGATGGATCATATTACACATGTCAATACAAGTCTATGGAAAGGGGAGGAGTGAAGAGTGAGCAGGAGCACAGTGTGACAGGACTTCAGGAGAGACGCTAAAGACTACTGCAGGTAAATAGGAAGTTTATGTCTCAGCCCAAAAGATTTATTCACAAGCATACAAGTCAGTACCTCTCTGTAATGCCTTCCATGATCCTGGGCTGATTGTGGGTAACAGAAAGTTATAAAGCTGATTTCCGTCTACTTTCCTGTGTGCAGGGGATGGTAGCTAGTCTCCACCCACCATCTCTGGGAAAACTACAAACTAGACGTTACGCATTCACAGGGGAAAAAATGCCAGATGCAAGTGATATAGTGGCCAGATATAGTGTTCCTTATGTACACCAACTGTATTATTGATTCATGCAAAGTTGGTTGACAGGGTAGGTACACTTTAAGTGTTTTTGACCTCTCAGCCAGAGTTTGCTTTCCATAATTCAGGGTACAAGAAACAATGCTTTGAATTTGACATCCAATATAACCACAAGTTTTACCACTTCCATGGTCCGGGAGTTGGGGGCTTGCATCAAAAACTGCCCCATGTGTATCGCCATGCCCAGCGTCTTCCTCAGGGGTCTTTATGCTTCCCGCATATTTATATATTAACTAAGTAAATAAAACCAATCAGGAAATACATATACAATTAATGTATGCATCAGTTCATCTAGTGCTTCAATTCTCCACAGAGTATTGCCAAAAAGTAAATGTGCATGCACTAGCTGTTCAATAAATCTCAAATATAACAACCAATCAGCTCAAAATCTATTACAATCTATCCCCAAGACGACACAAGAATAATGCAGAGGTAATCAAAATACAGTTTATTGGTACATATGCCATAATAAACAATATCGGTTGGGCCTGCAGGGTGGGACGATACATGTGGGGCAGTTTTTCATACATGCACCCAACTCTTGCACCATTTTAAATATAAACATAGTAAAACCTTTGGTTAAATTGGATGGCAGTACCGAAAAATTGTTTCCTGTACTTTGTATTCCTTTTCTTAGGTGTGGCACTTGTGTATGTTGTTTTCAAATAAAGGGCATGGCTTGCAACATAGCAGAACTTATTTCCGTTCCATGCAGGGTCTTATCTGTATGCAGTGATTCTATATGTGTGTTCTTTTTGCAGCTTCAATAAAAATAATTGTTTCTGCTTGTTTAATTATCTTTTTTGGCAGTACAACTAATTTGCATTGGCTCTACTTTCAGATGGCTATACTTTTTAGTAAAATACTTCTCAGTGGTTTAAAAAAAGCATTATATTCACACTCTGAAGCCTACAAGATGGATTTTTTCTACTGTCGTGTCGCAGCATGCATATTATCATTATAAAAATTGTTGCGTGACATTGGTGCGACAAATGTCGTCGTGTAGCCCTAGCCTTAGAGGAGACATACCACCATCCAATGCCAGCTTAACTATCTAGAGAATGCACCTAGTGACTAATCTCATGCACATTGACATGGAAAATTGTATAACCACCCATAACAGCAACTATTTTTTAGAAAAACAAGAAAAACTGTTCTGCAATGGATTTTGTCTGGAGATTAAATTTATTTATAATTAATTTTGTTTATTTCTATGCGATCTTGCTTTTCAAAATCAACATTTTCAGTAACTTGATCTGGAATCACCATATCTGTTACATCATAGTTTTGGTGGTGGGACTTCAACATATAGAACTCACACATCCTTACAGTATGGATGAAAACACACATAAATTAGACTTAAAATAAATAAATAAATGTGCTCGATTGTGTCAACGCAAGAACAGCCATGTAACAACAGGTAGATACTTTTAAGTAAAAAAAAAATTAAAAATCTTTCATCGATTCAGACTAAAAAGTAATAAGTTCAAAAGCTGAGAACATTGATTTTGCTACGCCTTAAAAACGTATGCATTAAGAAGACCTAAAATTGCCTCATTGTAGCTATAGAGAATCAGGTTATGGATGTGAATCAGGGGCCCTGACATAACATGACAGTCTGAGTGCTTATGCTGCTTTTCTCTCTGGATCCAGCAGAAAGCATTGACATTCCATTAACAAATAACCTTGTCTTGGCAAGTTGATAGGATGCTGGATTAGGGCAGTCACGTCCGACTCCACGTGGACACACCGCTCACAACCTGTTTCGTGCACAGTTTACCCTGTGAACATGATCCGAGTGACATTTCACAAATTCCTGGATAAATGTTGCTACACTCAGCCGGCAAGGACAGGCTGTGTCATGTACAGATCAATAATAGCACTGTGTTTTATCAGCTTCAATATACAAGGAATACACTGTCTGGCAAAAGCCATGACCCTAGAGAATCTGACATATATAAATGAAATGACCTATAAAAATATGTCTAGCGCACATAGCTGTGCTGGAAATTCATAAGCTGCAGGATGGTGGCTTAAGGTTCTTACCAATATTTACACGATTTTTACAATAAATCATAATATTAGCCCCCAAAATGTCCACAGCCAACTTCAATAACACTTCAAAAGACTAGAAAAATGTATGTTACTGTTTAGATACATTCTAATCTATAGTACTATTTATATTTGATATTTTTTATTTATTTATTTAGTGCTTTTTTTGGGAATTTTTTTTTTTTTTAAGATTCTTAAATGCAACAAAAACAGTAATAAAGACAATAAATTACTTTTTTTTTTTTTTTAAACATTAATTGAATCTCGTCAGACAAGAGGTTCAAAAGATTTTCTGGACACCATCTAACATCAATTACCAGAAGAAATATTCTAGGACTGGAACACTGGGTGTACAAAGTCGATCTTGTATGGAGAAACTGCAGCAAACTACAGAGGAATGACTGTAAGTGGGGTTTTCGGGACCATAGTCACGCATTGTGGAAAGAATCTGTGCAGTTTATCAATGCACATCAGGCCATATCCTACCACAGAGCAAGTGGCTTTAAAGGGGTATTCCAGTTTTAAAAGTTATCCCGGATCCACAGATATAAAGGATAACTATTAAATTAATGTGGGTTCTACCACTGGGATTCCCGCTGATCACGAGAACAGGTACCCCCTGGAGCCATCCGAAATAAACAGAGCAGCAGCTCAGGCATGCACACAGCCACGGAAATACCCAAGTGCTGTACCCTGACTGTCTCTGGAACGCTCATGGAGATGAATAACACTACTTTCACACCTGCCGTTGGCTGCTTCCCCCCGACACTGGATGTTTTCATCCAGCAGCGGCGGTGCGGGGACCAGGAGCGGCACAGAGAGCAGGGTAAGTATATTCAGGGTCCATTCACACTTCCGCAAAAGGGTCCGCACCCGTTCCGCAATTTTGAGGAACGGGTCCGGACCCATTCATTCTCTATGGGCCCGGACGTGAAGCGGAGAGCACACTATGTACTCTTTCGGCCCCGAACTTCTGCTCCGCAGCTCCGCAAAAGATAGAACATGTCCTATTCTTGTCCGCAGCTGCGGACAAGAATAGGCATTTCTATAGCGGGTGCCGGCTGGGTGTGTTGCAGATCCGTGTGAATGGACCCTCATTGTGAGGGGCCCAGCATATGGGGGACATTTTTATAGTATTGGATAACCCCTTTAACTTCATACTGGTTAGTAAAAAGGATAAATTTCATAATGGTGCATATTTTCCGTGCAGTTGGTTTAGATTACTTTGCAGCAGATTCAGCATACATGAGGAGGGAAGGGAAATGTACTGCCTCAGATTCATTTGAACAGTGTGAATGTAAATAGATGCCACCGGGGCAAGCTTGTATGACATATTCCAGTCTGTACGACGTCCATCAAGTCAGCAGTTGCATGTTAGGTACTGGACTGCATAGCTCCTCAGGAGGGAGGCTCTTCCCCGTCGTGGCCCGCTATTGGCTGCTCCCCCCATCGCACGGCGGGTGCTGGGGAGCGGGGCAAGTATAATCTGTAAGAGGGGACCGGGCATTGGGGGGAGTTTCATAGTCTGGAAGTTCTTCCATATGACTGGACCAGGCAATCAAAAGTTAAACATTCAGAGGATGAAGTTTTTTTTCTCTTACTGCGCATGGTTTTATTTTTCATTATTATATATTTATAAATTTTTTATTCCCCCTCCACCCCAGTAACAGCTTAATGGAAGACAAATGCTGCATAATGATGGAAGCCGATTTTCAAACAGCTATTCTAGATCAGAAAATGACACAAAACTATTATTTCTACATAAAAAAAAAAAATTCTAAAGATTTGATAAATTATATAGTAACATCTGAAGAGGTGAGACTATTTCCATTCCTTTTAAATGCAGCGCTTTGCATGTTAAATCTTTTGGCCCCTCTCAAAGCTGTACGGTTCAACTTTTTTGAGTAGACCAATTACACCAGCATAAATCCTAGACAAAGTGTGGTAGGCAAAGTAAGGCAAGAGATTAAGTAGTAAAGAAAGTCCAAGGATAGAGCTGATAAAATGAAGCCTGCTCTGCATTCTTACATTTTACCAAAAGCATCATTAGGTTGATTTGCAGATATTCTGTGAGAAGTTTTTCCAGACAGCAGTTACAATTATTGGTTACAGCAGGTGTGTTGACCATTCCTGGTTACAGCAGGTGTGTTGACCATTCCTGGTTACAGCAGGTGTGTTGACCATTCCTGGTTACAGCAGGTGTGTTGACCATTCCTGGTTACAGCAGGTGTGTTGACCATTCCTGGTTACAGCAGGTGTGTTGACCATTCCTGGTTACAGCAGGTGTGTTGACCATTCCTGGTTACAGCAGGTGTGTTGACCATTCCTGGTTACAGCAGGTGTGTTGACCATTCCTGGTTACAGCAGGTGTGTTGACCATTCCTGGTTACAGCAGGTGTGTTGACCATTCCTGGTTACAGCAGGTGTGTTGACCATTCCTGGTTACAGCAGGTGTGTTGACCATTCCTGGTTACAGCAGGTGTGTTGACCATTCCTGGTTACAGCAGGTGTGTTGACCATTCCTGGTTACAACAGGTGTGTTGACCATTCCTGGTTACAACAGGTGTGTTGACCATTCCTGGTTACAACAGGTGTGTTGACCATTCCTGGTTACAACAGGTGTGTTGACCATTCCTGGTTACAACAGGTGTGTTGACCATTCCTGGTTACAACAGGTGTGTTGACCATTCCTGGTTACAACAGGTGTGTTGACCATTCCTGGTTACAACAGGTGTGTTGACCATTCCTGGTTACAACAGGTGTGTTGACCATTCCTGGTTACAACAGGTGTGTTGACCATTCCTGGTTACAACAGGTGTGTTGACCATTACTAGTGATGAGCGAACTTCTGTTTTAAGTTCGGCTTCCGGTTAGCGGAGAATCCCGATATGGTTCCCGATATGGATTCAGACTTCCGTTGTGGTCCGTGGTAGCGGAATCAATAATGGCCGATTATTGATTCCGCTACCACGGACCACAACGGAAGTCGGAATCCATATCCGGATCCAGATCGGGATTCTCCGCTAATCCAAACCCGAACTTTAGACGCCGAACTTAAAACATAAGTTCGCTCATCTCTAACCATTACTAGTTACAATAGGTGTCTTACCCATTATCAGTTATAACAGGTGTGTTGACCATTACTGGATACAATAGGTGTGTTGAACCATTCATCATATTTTACCAGAAACAAAAACAAATACAAACAGCTAGAATATACAATGCATAAACGTGCATATCTGTCTTTAACCCCTTCCAGCAGAAGCAAGTTTGGACCAAACGCCGAACCCCCATTTTTAAAATCTGACATGCGTCACTTTATGTGGAAATAACGCTGGAATGCTCTTTACATATCCAAGCAATTCTAATTCTGTTTTTGCATTACACACTGTACGGAATTTATGGAAAATTTAGAAAAATTCACAATTTTCTAAATTTGAATTTCTCTGCTAGTAAGGGCTCATGCAGATGGCCGCATCTGATCTGCGTTTTTTTGCGGATCGGAGGCGGACCCATTCATCTCAAGGAGGATGCAAAAGAAGTCCTATCCAGTCATGCAAAAAAAATTAAAATAAAATTGAACATGTCCTATTTTTGTCCATTTTGTGGACAAGGATAGAACGTTTCTGCAGTAGACAAAAAAAAAAAAAAAATGGCATGCACTTGGCTTGTATTCCTGTTTTGCGAATCCACAATTTGCGGACCGCAAAACACCTATGGCCGTGTGCATGAGCCCTAAGACATATAGTGATACCTCATAAAATAGTTAAGAACATTCACCATATGTCTAAAGCCTCATTCACACGTCCATGTCCGTGCTTAAATCCATGAAAGGGTGGTCAGTGATGCCTTGGTGAAGACGTCCATGATGGATCCGTGTTGCGTCCGTGTATCTGTTTTTCTGTGAACACACAACAAATAGAGCATGCATCCATGCAAAAAACACGGGCCCACAGACCGTGGTAAAAAACTGATGCGTGAATACACACATTAAAATGAATGGGTACGTGTGCTGTCCGTGGAGAACACATACAGCACATGGACATGTAACACTGACGTGTGAATGAAGCTTAAAGGCTATGTACACCTTTGGGGACAATTTTTGTTTATTATTGCATAGTACTTATTTTGAGCTAAAATTCTTTTTTCAGTTGGTCTTTATTAAAAATATGGAATCCTTTTTTGTGTACAGAGCTGACATGTACCAGCTGCCTGTGGATTTTTTGTCTTTTTCGATGGGCTCCTTATCTCTGCTCTCTGACATTATGAGCACTCATTATAGCTCAGTTCTTATCTTACTGATAAGAATGTGGCTTAAATAAGTGTTTAGGACCTCTAAGTAGTTTTGAGATGAGGGTTATTAAATGAGATGAGGGTTATTAGATAAATCGGCACAAAGTGAAAGTACCAGTCACACAGTTAGAAAAACAGTTAACCCTTGTGACAGAACGGCTCGATATTTTTTAATAAAGGCCAACTGAAAATATTATTTTTAGCCAAAAATGAGTGAAATGCAATCATAAAAAATGCCTCCAACGGTGTAAATAGCCTTTACTTTATGTTGGCATCATTTTTGTAAAAGTCATTTTATTTTCGCATCTTACCAAGCACAGCGCCATACATGGTATAGAGGCTGTGCTTGGTATTGCAGCTGAAACCCATTGACTTCCATGGGGTCGATCTGCACCTAGGCCATGCGACCAATGAATGTGTCGTCACTGGCTTAGGAAAAGCTGAGAAAAGGCCACAACGTTATTGTGAGCGCCGCTGCCTTCTCAAACAGCTGATCGGCAGAGGTCCCAAGTGTCGGACCCCATCGATCAGATACTGATGACCTATCCAGAGGGATAGGACGGAACTCAATGCAGGAAAAGAATAACGCTAGTGTGAAAGTACCCTTAGAAGACATCTGTGTGCGACCTACCCATATCTTGTATTTACAATTTTTGGGTGTTAACCTACAACCAATGGGCAAGCTCCTGCTAAAGGTCAAGTGATTGATTGTTTCTTTACTTTATGCTATATGTGATCTGTAAGTGGCACTTTCACGTGTATTTCATGGACCAAAGTAGATTAAACAGTTCCTTTAGCTGTACGGTAGCCATGTGTTTGTTTTCTGTACAGTTCTGTTATGTCGATATGCCAATCTGATATTGATCAGCTATCCTGAGGATAGGTCAACAATATAATTTACCAGATAACCCTTTTAAGCCTATATATTCCCATACCTTAAAATACACTTTACTGTACATTCTTGTTAAAAAAAGTGCCAGCTAGTATCTACAGGCATTAGTATGCTCGGACATAAAAAAAAAAAAAAAAAAAAAAAAAAAAGAAGTCTGAGGATCCCATAAGAGATCATAAAAACCACTAGAAAGATGTTTCTAGCTCCCATAAATATAAATCACTGAATTTGATAACTGCTGTTTGCTTCCTACTTATTACGTATAATTACTGCCTGAAGAGGATGCTAAAAAAAATTATAAATATACTTTATTTCATGTTCTTATTAAAATTAGGATAGGGCCCTTCCAAAGGCAGAGAGCTTCTATCAAGGTCAAAACAACATGGGATCTAAGAACTTAAGCCAGGTCAGTGATGTGACCAAAGCATTATCAATCCTAAAGGGTATACAGGGATAAGTGTTAATATCAGACTGTGCCCTTATAAATTCCCTATAACCCCAGAAATGTCAGTTGCCCTATAGACTCTGCTATGTGTAGGGGGAATATGCCGACGTCTACAATTAACCACCAACACAGCCTAGAGAGGCACAGAATAGTGTGGTGTATTAAAGTCAACTATAGTGCCAGTGAGCTTAATTACTGACTGTACATGGGGACAGATGCCTACAGCATGAAACTACCAATCAAATACAAATATACAGTGAGGAACAGAAGTATTTGAACACCGTGCGATTTTGCAAATTCTCCCACTTAGAAATCATGGAGGGGTCTGAAATTTACATTATAGGTACATTCCCAGAGACAGAATAAAAAAAAAAAATATTCAGGAAATCACAAATTTATGATTTTTAAAGAATGTATTTGTCTTGCACTGTTGAACATAAGTATTTGAACACCTGAGAAAATCAGTGTTACTATTTGGTACAGAAGCCTTTGTTTGCAATTACAGAGGTCAAATGTTTCCTGTAGTTCTTGACCAGGTTTGCAAACACTGCAACAGGGATTTTGTCCCACTCCTCCACACAGATCTCCTCTAGATCTGTCAGGATTCGGGGCTGTCACTGAGCAACACAGAGTTTCATCTCCCTCCAAAGATGTTCTATTGGATTTAGGTCTGGAGACCGGCTAGGCCACTCTAGAACCTTGATATGCTCCTTACGGAGCCACTCCTTGGTTATCCTGGCTTTGTGCTACGGTTTGTTGTCATGTTGGAATACCCAGCCACGACCCATCTTCAATGCTCTGACTGAGAGAAGGAGGTTGTTGCTCAAAGTCTCACAATAAATGTCCCCATTCATCCTCTCCTTAATACAGTGCAGTTCTCCTGTCCCCTTCGCAAAAATGCACCCCCAAAGCATGATGTTACCACCCCCATGCTTCACAATAGGGATGGTGTTCTTGGGATGCAACTCATCCTTCTTTTTCCTCCAAACACGACGAGTGAAGTTTAGACCAAAAAGTTCTACTTTGGTCTCATCTGACCACATGCCTTTCTCCCATGCCTCCTCTAGATCATCCAGATGGTCATTGGCAAACTTCAGACCTGGACATGTGATTACTTGAGCAGGGGAACCTTCCGTGCAATGCATTAATTGAAACCATGACGGCATAGTGTTCTAACGACAGTGACCTTTAAAACTGTGGTACCAGCTCTCTTCATGTCATTGACTGACAGTCGTCTTTAGCCTCTTCCATTTTCTAACAATTGCTCCAACAGTTGATTTATTTTCACCAAGCTGCTTGGAAATTGTCACGTGGCCCTTTCCAGCCTTGTCGAGGTCCACAATCTTGTCTCTGGTGTCTTTTGACAGCTCTTTGGTCTTGCCCATGGTAGTAGTTGGCATCTGACTGACTGTGGGGTGGACAGGTGCTACTAAGTTAGATTAATGAGTGGAGTAGAGGTGGACTTTTTAAAAGGCACAGTAACAGGTCTTTGAGAGGCAGAATTCTGGTGTTCAAATACTTATGTTCAGCAGTGCAAGACAAATAAATTCAGTAAAAATCATACAATGTGATTTCCTGAATTTTTTCTTTAACCACCTCACATCCACCCATAGGATATAAACATAGTATAATGCTGTATAGACTCTCTGGGGGGTGTATTTCCCCTGTTACAGGAGAAATCAATGGTGGGGGAAAAAAAAAAAAAAAAAAAAGGTTAAATGTCCCCCAGGGGTCTTGTAAGACCTTATGGGGGACATAAAGTGTAAAATAAAAAATAAACAAAATTACATTAAAAAAATCCCCAATTAAGTAATTTAAAAAATATATTGTAAACAGGAAAAAATAAATTTAATAGACATATTTGGTATTGCAACGTCCGTCACGGACGTTGCAATACCAAATATGTCTATTAAATTTATTTTTTCCTGTTTACAAAATATATGAGCAGTGATTTTCACGCATCACTTGTGCGTTGCGTGAAAATCACAGCATGCTCTATTTTTGCGCGTTTTTCACGCAACACAGGCCCCATAGAAGTGAATGGGGCTGCGTGAAAATCGCAAGCTTTCGCAAGCAAGTGCGGATGCTGTGCGATTTTCACGCATGGTTGCTAGGAGACGATCAGGATGGGGACCCGATCATTATTATTTTCCCTTATAACGTCACTGCGCTCATCACATGGTCCGTCACATGATCCATCACCATGGTTATAATATATATATATATATATATATATATATCCCACCTCAATAAATTCTAATGACCAAAAAAAGGAGATATATATATATATATATATATATATATAGATATATCTCCTTTTTTTGTCATCAGAAGTTATGTTTTTACATTATGTTTTATAAAAAGGGGAATTGATTTTCATTCAGTGATATAGGGGCTTCAAATTGGACAGGTGTAAAAAAAACAGTCCAGCAAAATCTGCCTTCCAAAAACCATATGATGTTCCTTTCCTTCAGCGCCCTGCCGAGTGGCCATACAGTAGTTTACAACCTCATATGGGGTGTTTCTGTAAACTACAGAATCAGGGCAATAAATATTGAGTTTTGTTTGGCTGTTAACTCTTGCTTTGTTAGCAAAATAAATGATAAAGGAAAATCTGCCAAAAAAGTAAATTCTGAAATTTCATCTCTATCTTCCATTAATTCTTGTGGAACACCTAAAGGGTTAACAACGTTTGTAAAATCAGTTTTGAATACCTTGAGGGGTGTAGTTTCTAAAATGGACTCATTTTTGGGTGGTTTCTATTATGTAAGCCTCACAAAGTAACTTCAGATCTGAACTGGTCCTTAAAAAGTGGGTTTTGGATTTTTTTTTTTAAATCTCAAGATTTGCTTCTAAACTTCGAAGCCTTCTAACGTCCTCAAAAAATAAAATGACATTCACAAAATGATCCAAACATGAAGTAGACATATGGGGAATGTAAAGTAGTAACTATTTTTGGAGGTATTACTATCTATTATAAAGATAGAGAAATGGACATTTGGGAACATTGCTAATTTTCAAAATTTTGGGTAAATTTGGTATTTTTTTAAATAAAATTTTGACTCAATTTTACCACTGTCATGAAGTACAATATGTGATGAGAAAACAACCTCATAATGGCCTGTTTAAGTAAAAGCGTTTTAAAGTTAGCACCAGAAAGTGACACGATTTGCAAAAATGGCTCTGTCAGGAAGGGGGAAATGGCCCAGATGTGAAGTGGTTAAATTCTGTCTCTCAGAGTGGGAATGCACCTACAACGTGAATTTCAGACCCCTCCATGATTTCTAAGGGGGAGAACTTGCAAAATCGCAGGTCGTTAAAATACTTCTGTCCCTCACTGTAACTCTCGCTATAAAAACTGTAGAGGTAAGGCTCTACGCGTTTCAACAGAATCAACTGTAACATCAGGAGCTGCCGTTATCAGAATATATAGATGTTCAATGTGAGATGCAGCCATAGCATATGGTGTGTGGCCGCGCGTCTGGCTCTGGTATGGCCTTGACGTGCGCGCTAACATGAGCCCTTAAAACCCCAAGGCCCCACCTCTCAGGCCAGGACGATCCCCCCAGCCACAGTCATTCACGGAGGAGAGGCAGAACATCTGTATAGCCACTACCCTTTGCATGCGCTCTGGCTGGTGAATGGGGATCCTGGCCGGTGTAAGCAACCAAGTACTGGATGGGAGAGGGCGGTCCTAAGATTTACATTGGGACACCAGCTCACAGTGGGCAAATGACATTTCGAGGGATATAGAAAAGGCATAAGGGCATATTCTGATATTACGACTGCCTATGCACTCTATAGGATTGATAATGCTTCTGGTCACATCACTGACCTGGCTTAAAGGGAACCTGTCATGTGGATATTTGATTATAATCTAACTAATTATATACAATCATTAACTACTAAAAAGTATCTTAGATGTATTCACTTACTGGTGTGACAGTTGGTTACCTCATAATATACACACAAAGATGCCGCATGCTAATTAGCTGATTCGAGTCCAGCGTGATGTCATGGAGTCCAGCGTATATTTAATTCAGAACTATAGCCACTCCCCTGCCCACCTGCTGCAGATTCATATGGAAAATAACTGTCATTCAGCAGCAGGTGGGCGGGGAGAGTCAGGAGCTCATGAATATTCAGGACTCATCATTATCAGCTGGAGCTTTTCAATACAAGATGTTGGCAGATTGACTGGGTCAATTAAAGAAAGTGACCCAGCATTTTGCTAAGAGAATCAGTCACTTATTTATGTTGCCCTTAGTTAGGACACCATAAAACTGGTGACAGGTTCCCTTTAAGTTCTTAGATCCTCTGTTGGTTTGACCCTGATAGAGGTTTCCTGCCTTTGGAATTTGAAGGGCCCTGTCCTACTTTTAATAAGAATATGAAATAATTTTTTTTTTTTTTTTTTTTTTTTTTTTTTTTAGCATTCTCTTCAGGCAGTGATTATAGCAAATTTTACTGCAGAAATTTTGGCAACTGAAAATCACTTCCATTTTAGGCCTCATGCACACAACCGTTGTTTATGTCTGCATCCGAGCCGCAGTTTTTGCGGCTTGGATACGGACCCATTCACTTCAATGGGGCCGCAAAAGATGCGGACAGCACTCCGTGTGCTGTCTGCATCCGCTGCTCCGTTCCGTGGTCCGCATAAAAAATATAACCTGTCCTATTCTTGTCCGCAAAACGGACAAGAATAGGCAGTTACATCAATGGCTGTCCGTGCCGTTCCGCAAATTGCGGAACACACACGGACGCCATCTGTATTTTGCGGATCCGCAATTTGCGGACTGCAAAACACACAACGGTCGTGTGCATGAGGCCTTACCTGAATGCGGACTGGAGAAATCCATGTGCATTGTGAGGCTAGCTCGCAGCAGATTAAATTCACGTGATATGAGGCAATATTCCGCAAGATGTTTTGCAGTCTGTTTTGATAATCTTTTAGTCAGTGACTACTTAATGGTTTGGCAGAAGAATGGTTGTATAATAAGCAACTATTGCTGCTACCATTGGGACTAGCTTAATGACAACAGTAGACAGGAGCATACAGAACCCAGTAGTTAGTGGATGGAGGAATTTATGGATCTACTCACATTGACAGAAAACACTTCTAAAAGTTAGTTAAAAAGCAGGGCCTTTTAGGCAAATTGATTTCCCGTTATGAGTCATAATCAATGACGGGCACCAGAGTTGTTTATAATGCATATGATACTTCACGTGCCAGATGTAACCCTTTTATGACCAGGGAAGTTTGGGGCCTTGAGGACCACTGAAAAATTTCACACACTGGAATGTTGCATTATATAGGGGATTTTTATTTTCTGGTCTACCCAAATATTTTTCTATTTTCCCTTTTTTGACACACAGGGCATTCTAACATCAAACTGGAGTATATTTTTGATTTACATAGAAAAATGGCAGAAACAGTAGAAAAAAATACTACCTGACATCACGGCAATGAACAGGAAGAAGCCTTGGGAGGTTAGGGGGGCAGAAGGTGGGGAAGATTGGCAGGCTTGGGCACCTTGGAAAGAAAAGCCTGCCCAACTGGAACCGCTTTTCATAGGAATAAAAGTGCTTTTCCTGGACATGGAATAAACACCCAGATGACATAATGGGATGGTTATGCCGCCTTTACGATGTTCTGATGGCCATTGCTGGTAGTTATATCAGTGAAATTTATGCGACAGACTCCCTTTAATAGCCTATTCTCAGGATAGACTATCAATATCATATTGGTGGTGTCAGGATCATGACTTAGGGTACTTTCGCACTAGCGTTTTTCTTTTCCGGCATTGAGTTCCGTCCTAGGGGCTCAATAACGGAAAATAACTGATCAGTTGTATCCCAATGCATTCTGAATGGAGAGCAATCTGTTCAGGATGCATCAGGATGTCTTCAGTTCAGTCTTTTTAACTGTTCAGGATGGAGATAATACCGCAGCATGCTATAGTTTTATCTCCGGCCACAAATCTGGAACACTTACCGGATCCGGCATTTTTTTTAACATAGGAATATATTAGTGCCGGATGCCGCAATGCACAGACCGAAAAATATGTGAAAGAAAATAAATGCTGGATCCGTTTTTCCGGATGACACCGGAAAGACAGATCCGGCATTTCAATGAATTTGTAAGACGAATCAGGATGCTGATCAGTCTTACAAATGCCATCAGTTGGCATACGTTTTGACGGATCCGGCAGGCAGTTTCAGCGACGGAACTGCCTGCCGGATTCCTCCGCCACAAGTGTGAAAGTAGCCTTAGACTCAGGATGTGAGCTTAAAGGGTCACCTAGATTTTGACATCAATCTCCCACTGTGCGACTTTGAGCCACAGGGTTACGCTAAATCTCCCCCCTTTAGCTATCTGACATACAACTCTAAGGGCCCTTGCAGACGAGCATTCCTCCCGCAGCGAGTCCGCAACGCAGCTCATGGCTTGTCGTCCCAGCGCTGCCGGGGGTCACGTAGCATTATATTGATTTATAATGCTATGTAACCCTTACAGTTCTGGAATGTATTGGCATAAATACTGCTAGTGTTATCCAATACATTCCAGAACTGTAAGGGTTACATAGCATCATAAATCAATATAATGCCATGTGAATCCCGTCAGTGCTGTGAGGTCAGGCTGGGTGCTGCGATGCGGACTCTGCAAGGGGCCTAAGGCCTCTTTTACACGAGCGAGTTTTCAGTGCGGGCTCAATGCGTGACATGAACGCATAGCACCCGCGCTAAATCCTGACCCAATTATTTCAATGGGGCTGTGTACATGAGCGTTTTTTCACACATCTCTTCTGCGTTGCGTGAAAAATGCAGCATGTTCTATATTCTGCGTTTTTCACGCAGCCCTGGCCCCATAGAAGTGAATGGGGCTTCAGTTAAAAATGCATTGCATCCAGAAGCAAGCCCGGATGCAATGAGTTTTTCACTGATGGTTGCTAATAGATGCTGTTTGTAAACCTTCCGTTTTTTTATCACGGGTGTGAGAAACGCATGAAAACGCATTGCACCCGCGTGGGAAAAAACTGAACACCTGAACACAATCGCAGACAAAACTGACTGAACTTGCTTGCAAAATGGTGCGCGTTTCCCTAAATACACCCTGAATGCATCCGGAGCCAATCCGTATCATTCGTGAGAAAGAGGCCTAAGGGATATTAGCTGCCACCACTTGTCATATTTAACAGACAAGACGCCTTAAACTAGGAAACTTCCAATTGCCCACTTAGGCCTCCTTCACATGGGCAATGCGGGAAAATGTGTGTGGGTGCGTTGCGGGAACACGCGCGAGTGCAAAATATTGTAATGCGCTTTGCACTCGCGTGAGAAAAATCGCGCATGTTTGGTACCCAAACCCGAACTTCTTCACAGAAGTTCGGGCTTGGGATTGGTGTTCTGTAGATTGTATTATTTTTCCTTATAACATGGTTATAAGGGAAAATAATAGCATTCTAAATACAGAATGCATAGTAAAATAGCGCTGGAGGGCTTAAAAAAAAATAAAAAATAATTTAACTCACCTTAGTCCACTTGATCGCGAAGCCGGCATCTCCTTCTGTCTTCATCTTAGCTGTGTGGAGGAACAGGACCTGTGGTGACATCACTCCGGTCATCACATGATCCATCACATGATCTTTTACCATGGTGATGGATCATGTGATGACCGGAGTGACGTCACCACAGGTCCTGTTCCTCCACACAGCTAAGATGAAGACAGAAGGAGATGCCGGCTTCGCGATCAAGTGGACTAAGGTGAGTTAAATTATTTTTTATTTTTTTAACCCCTCCAGCGCTATTTTACTATGCATTCTGTATTCAGAATGCTATTATTTTCCCTTATAACCATGTTATAAGGGAAAATAATAATGATCGGGTCTCCATCCCGATCGTCTCCTAGCAACCGTGCGTGAAAAGCGCACCGCATCCGCACTTGCTTGCAACCCCATTCATTTCTATGGCGTTACGTGAAAAACGCACAAAATAGAGCATGCTGCGATTTTCACGCAATGCATAAGTGATGCGTGAAAATCACCGCTCATGTGAACAGCCCCATAGAAATGAATGGGTCGGGATTCAGTGCGGGTGCAATGCGTTCAACTCACGCATCGCATCCGTGCGGAATACTCGCCCGTGTGAAAGGGGCCTTAAATCCACTACTCTCTCTAGCAATTCCCAATAGACGCATCACTTCTTGGTCATGAAATCGTTTAGAACACAAGAAGGCTCTTATTGAAGCTCATCAAGTTACCACAAGGTAAAATACAATGCAAAAAATAACAGTTTGAAAATAAAAAGGATTAAAGTGATGTGCATATCAAACATGGAGGGGTTATAAGCAGTATGGGATGTGTTCTTTAATTACCACATCTTGCAGAGCCCTGATTGAGATGATCAGCAAAGTGAGTGACGCACAGGAATGGCGCAAACCACGGGGGAGGTGCTCTCAGTAAAAAGGAATCACCCTTCCTTTGTTGAGGTAAAAAATAGTAAAAAGATACTGGGCACTCTCTCTGTATATGAAACCTCACAGTTTATTAATAACAGATATAAAGCATACATGAACGATTATATAACATACATGTTACCTAAACAATGTACCATAAAAATCCGGATAGGTTAAAAATACTTAACTCCTAAAGTGACCATAATAAATACTCTAAAATATGGTATTTTAGAGTCTTTTTACTGGATGTCCATCAAACCTTTTGGTTGGGATATAGTGGTACTGTCCCTTTAGGGTATAAGAACCCCGCAATTAAAGTTTCCTCCAAATGGAAAAATGTAGAACACAGCTGTTAGTTGCAGTGATTTGACTGTGCGGCGTCCCGCTATACTCACTGTTCAGCTGCGATGATATACTCCGCTGCTGTGCCGGTACAATGGATACTCGTATTCGGACCGTTACTGTGTTTGTCCCGTTCCCCTCTCTGACTCTTAGGCGCCGCTCCGTAGATGTAAGAGCCGGCGCTTGATAAGTTTACAGACTCCCTCTTCCGCGCTGGACTTTGTTTGTAAGTGCACGTGGTACACTCCTGCAGTAGTCCTGTTGAGATGCGCGTCGGGTCTCTAGTTAAACAGGGTTGGTTCGGGTACATGCGGTCCTTCAGCAGATAATGTCAATGGCCATCAGGGGGGTCTTTGCACCTCACGCGTTTCAGGGTTTGTTATCACCCCTTCCTCAGTGGTCTGTGAGGTTTCATATACAGAAAGAGTGCCCAGTATCTTTTTACTGATTGAGATGATGTTAACACAGGTGATGTGTCACGATCAGTGTGGGGCGGAGGGGACGACGACTCCACACTGAACACAGGAGGGAAGTGGAACAGTAACTGGACCTGGAAACTAGTGAAGATACAGGTCACCTCCTAGACAACCCAAATCCGGGCCCTGACTACCTATCAATATGAATAGACCTTGAAGGTAGAAATATTCATAAGCAGGATACCTAGGCCCTGATTTCCCTATAAGGCCCTGGAATAAGTATAGGACCAGAGACAACCCATTCCTCCTCAGATGGACGAATGGAAGTCTCTGTCTCAGGCCCAGATACAACAAAAGGGAATATAACAAATACAAACAAACACAACACTTAACTTCTGTAGAGATGGAAGAACAGGAACACCAGAGAGGATCTCACACCAGCTCAGCCAAACACAAATAAAGCTATCAACCACATAGTCAGAAGGGTGGGGTGAGACTATAAAGGGTAGAAGTGATGACCACCGAGCAACAGCTGAGAAAAGGGAAGTGGTCATTAACCCTATCAACACTGAATCAAGAAAAATCAAGGAGGCTGTTAGATTCCTCCATGCTCAGCCAATCTTGATTTCCGGACATCAGTCACCTGAGGGACTGTGACATAATGCCGGTGGATGTCCCAATTCCAATCTTGAGCAGCATACGGGCCAATTTATGGATTAGGTCCAGTATTTATTTGATGAATACTTTGCATTGTTTTCCTACATGACCCCTTCTGCAGGTCATGGTATCCTCTACCTGACTTTGTGAACAGGTCATGGTATCCTCTACCTGACTTTGTGAAGGCTCCATCAGGTCTAGGGGGCTCTGAGGAATCTCTAATGCTAGGATAGAGTTTATGATGTACAATCGCTTGCCTGTGTGAAGTTGTTCTGCTTCCCTGGATTTATTTTAGACAGACCTTATGTTATGGTTTTGGGAATAACATAAGGTCTCTGACACCCCAAATCCCTGCCAACCAGTTGTTTCAGAGCAGCTCCGAAAGTTGCTGGTGGAACTACACAGCTCTGTCCGTTGTACAGTTGACAGAGCCTGCTGAAATGCACTATAAAATCAATGGAGCTATGTAGTTTAGGTGCTACTCTGAAACAGCTGATCTCAGGGGTGTGGTGTGTTGGACCCCTGCGGATAGGCCATGAATATTAGAAATTCTGGAATACTTCTTTAACACGTGTCATCATATGAAAAATGCATCCATGTAATAACCAATGGGAAGAATTGTACCATTATATTTCATATTAATTGTATGTTTACATTGGCATAATAGTTTAGCCATATTTCTGTTTCATAAATGACCACCAATGTTACAATATTTGCATGGAGAAAAACACCTCTGTTTACACGTTTGAAATTGGTATTTTCCATCAAGAGGTTTATTTTGATGGTCTGAATAGCAAAGCATGTTTTCAATGAAAATAAAAAAAAATCTGAAGGACATGTTATAAAGTGGTGAAAAACAAAAGACAAAAAAAAGATGGATTATAATGGAAAATCATAGATCTGACCAATCTTTTATGGACCCAATATACATGGAATCTAGACACCAATATTTACAAAGATGTCTCTTTTCACAAGGGTTCTGTTTGTAAGGATGCCATGAAGGATTTAATAAAGCTGTGTTGCATGAGATCTTGAGCGATCCCTCTAATTTGTAAATAGTCCTTTAGCTTCATATTTTTCCGCAAACTTTGCTACACTTCCTTTCAATAGCCGCAGAAACTAAGAAATCAACGTGAACAGAAAAAAAGACTTAAAACTTCCATCTTTTATAGATTTCTGTGAATGGTGAAAGTTTAAAATACTCAAATTACAGCCAAAAAAGTCAGCAAAGTATATTAGCAGACAAATTGTGGAAGTATTAACAATCCAGAAGAAAGCAATTCTGGATATGATGTAAAGAAAGCAATTATTGAAACATCCTTTTTTTTTTTTTTCCTTCAATGTTTTAATGTAACAATGACTTCCTGCGACTGTAATATATGCCGATTTGGCATCTATAGGAATACAAGACATTGAACCATAGCGAGAAATCGGTAGCGCTACTATTACAAAGTGCACCATCATCAAAAACAGCCGCTTCCCACTGAATAGCATTTGCCTCAGGACTACAATAGGGGAGACAAGTGTCTGTGACCAGATGGAAACTTACAAAAAGATTTTTTTAAAACATTGTTTATAGTATTACATAAGGCGCTATTACAGTATAGAGTATTACATTAAATCTCTGGGGTCAATTATCTACTCATCTGCTTGACGGGAATAATGTGCAGGTTACAGTAAAACTCCTCTGCCTGCTAGAGGCACAGAAATCCAGAAGCGAACATAAAAAGCAGGATATTGATGTGCTTGGTGTCTTATTTAAGCACAGTAATTATTTCAGTAATAATCTTCCTGTTACATGCTAAGCACAGTACATTCCTTACCTTGGCCATCTGCTTGCTGATTTGAAGTCTTTGGTGTGCCAGCTGCAGTTCTGACGCTAGTTTTATCTTAGCTTTCTTCAGCTCGTTCATAGAAGCCATTGCTGCCTGCTTCCCTTTATGGAACACCGATACTTGGTGTTGTAAAGAGGCAACTCGTCCCAGCAACGATGTCAGTGACGGACCAGGGCAACTTTTCTGCCTCACTTCTCTTTGTACTAAATACAAGATCATAGAATCGGGTTACTGCACACGCTCTTGAGGTTCAATCCAGTTTGTATGGATGGATTCTGTATGAACAGGTTAGAAATGAAGGAATCCAGTCCGTTTTTCCCTGTTTTTAAACAGATGGAAAAAAGACTCTTTTGCCCTCATAGGGTCTGTTAGGTTTCCATCAAGTTTCCTTTATTGATGAAGTCAAGAGTATCGCTGAAGGCTGCAGTACTCCTGCCATCAAAATATAGAATACCCCCGGATGAAATGCCAAAGATGCCAGTGTAAGCAGAGACCTATGGGGCTTTCAGCAATACAAATTAATAACTAGTGGAAGCAGGAGATTGAAAGCGGTTGAAGGTTTATCACAAGGCAGGGGGTTCCGAGTCCCCTGTATGAATGGAGTGGTAGAACACGGTGTGACCATTGCTCCATTCATTGTCCATGGGAGTACACTGTTCTGGACAGTCCCAGACATGTTAAAGGGGTTGTCTCAATTCAGCAAATGGCATTTATCATGTAAAGATAGTTAATACAAGGCACTTACCAACGTATTGTTATTATCCATATTGCTTCTTTTGCTAGCTTCACTCATTTTCCATCACATTAAACACTGCTCGTTTCCACCCTATAACTGAACAGCAGCAGCTATGCTTGCACACTATAGGAAAAAGCACCAGCCTATGTGTGCCCCCACGGACCTGCCCACCAGAGAGGCCGGAGCTTTTTCCTATAGTGTGCAAGCACAACCACTGTTACTGGATTGCCGGGTGGTTGTAATCCCTGGAAAAGAGCAGTGGATAATGTGATGGAAAAATGAATGAAGCCAGCAAAGGAAACAATATAGACAATCACAATACATTAGTAAGTGCCTTGTAACTCTAACTTTCTCTATATGGTAAATGCCATTTTCTAAAGTGAGACAACCCCTTTAATAGAACACTGCTCACACACATCTACTACTGATCCAGTCACGCCAGTGATAATATATTTATGACCTATCCTATATAAAAGTGCTAACTACTGCTCATAAGTGAACATTTGGATTTTGAATTACAATTGAAGGCTCAAGAAGGGTTTCCATGTTAGTGCATAAGATCAGGTAAGACTACTTTCACAATCTGTCCTGCAGTTTCTTTCAGAGGGATCCACAGGTGTACATAGGCATACAGTGGTAATGGAAGCATGGTCTACTCCATCCAAGACAGTAAAAAAAAAAAATACTAATAAAAAACCATACTAAAGTATACTGGTCCAACAAGATCAAAGCGTCACTCTGTTGCCCTCTGTCAGGTAAATGGGGACCTATAAATACATTTGACTTATGCGCCAGGAGCTTTCCTAGCACCAGCAGCAAAACATACACTACAAACACAGTAATTAAGAAGCCTAACACTGGTTACACAAACAAATCATATACAAACCTACTGGTCAAAAGAATCTTATTTGTCAGCGTTCTATCATTGGGAATGAAGCATTAATGCTCTGATTTATAGGATCTGGATACTCATCAAGTTAATTATCTCAGAGGGTTTGCTTTACTATATACATTTATTTATTCTTCTACATACCTCAACAATGACTCCATTTTCCACCTGTTCATATTAAAATATACATTAATTTCTATTAAGACTCAGCCTCAAAGACAAGGGGAATTATACATACCTCGCACTGTTGATGCATGATTCTTTAACGTGAAATTGCATCTTTTTCGGTTAATCTTCCTGGATCTCCTGCCAGATATGCAATCCTTTGGAAAAGTAAAGAACAAATAGCAGTAAACTGCCATGTTGCTTAAGAACATTGGTCTTGGTGTTCAGCTTAGAGCAGAATTGGACTGTAGAACAGTTTAAAGCTCATCCACAGCTAATCTAATGTTCTACTCTAGTAGGAACCAGCATAGTTGTAAATGTGACTCTGGACTTTAAGGATATAGCCACATGGTTAGGTTTCTGGATGAAGTTTTGGAAGCCAAGGACCGATACAACTTCTCTTCTTTTTTGAATTCCCTGCTAGTTTCGGCTTTCAAAACTGCATGCAGAAACCTCAGCAGCTGGCGGTACTCTAATAACGCGTGTATTAGTTAAAGGAGGGCCTATGGGCACACTTGACCAATGCACTAGGAGCTCTCTCACCACATATGACAACTGTACAGTAGACTGCAAGGAAATGTGAATGCATCCCATCTCTGGTCAGTAAGACAAGTATAGCTATGTGTTCAGAAAATCAATCAACTGGTGAGTGAACATAGGTGAGTTGAAAGCAGACAAAAACATAATGGTAAAACCCAAAGATTCAGAATTGCACTACAAGAAAACCAATAAAAAGGTGGTCACAAGATTGAAATAGGTTCAGAGTGTAGTAGAAATGGTACACCCTAACATGGAAACCTGGCAATGTGATCTCTAGCCTGACCACCAGCCCAGCGTTTGCTCTCTCCTGTGTAGACAGCAGTGGTCAGTCTCCTAGCAGTCTGAGTGAGCTACGGGATGACATTATCACTAGGGATGAGCGAATCAACTTCAGATGCTTCATCCGAAGTCGATTCGCATAAAACTTTGTTTTAATACTGTATGGAGCGGGAGCTCTGTATAGTATTATAATGTATTGGCTCTAATGAGCCTGAGTTCTGTATCCAGGTTTTTTACAGTAAAAATTAATTTCTGAAGTTATTACACGAAGTCTCGCAAGACTTTGCGAAGTAATAACTTTGGCTCATCGGAGCCAATACATTCTAATACTGTACGAAGCTCCCGCTCCGTACAGTATGAAAACAATCTTTTATGCTAATCGACTTTGGATGAAGCATCCGAAGTCGATTTGCTCATCCCTAATCATCACCTATCAAATCTTTTCTGGCAGGTCTCAGGCCACTCCCTACTCTCCCTCTGTACATCTCTGTATTCTGTTGAAGATATAAAGTCTCCCCTATCTAAAGGACCAGGAGTACAGATATATAGTAAGAGAGTGGTACAGTGCTTAGTTGCAGAATTATATAAACCTCATTACTCAAGCTGATTGTCTGTAGCATCTGTGTGCACTGACTCTCCAGTGTAGTTTTAGGAGATGGAACTTTAGACTGGTCTCTCTGCCTCTTGCATGTAAGAGCTGACAGGAGAGGGAGACATGACAGGGCAGACAGGCTCAAACTACATCACAAAGGATAACATGGAGACCCTACAGTGTCAGGGGACAGAAATTGTATGTCAGCAGTCTGTTGTTTGCTGCCCTTAGATAAGACTCTGTACAGTGCAGTGTGAGATTCTGCCCCATCTGTCTTTGCAGGGAAGAAAGAACGAAGATGGCAGGTGACCTACAACTCACACATCAAATAAAATGGGAATAAACAAGGCAAACAAAAGAACCTCTATCATAATTTTTAATAATGGCCTATCCTGCACTATACAGGCAAAATAATAATAATCCTGGAGTTCTTCCGAGTGACAGAGAAACATTTGACAGAAATATTTACTGGGACCAGCATATTTACTGAATCAGGAGTAAACCCGGCAAGTTTTGACAGAACAATATTCTCCATTTATTTTTCCAGTTGAAATTGCTATAAGTTTACCATGGTATGAGCCTTCCACTGCCAGAAAATGTGGTTGACGAGGGCAATAAGATGTCAATTAAAAACTTTTTCCATAGCTAGTTATATAAATGTGATATGGTAATACAGAGTAGTAATGAAGATCAAGTTAGAGATAAACCAACCATAGCAGACCATGAATATAGCTATTGAACTGATCGTCAAAAGGCCATCTCATTTCATTTAGGCGCTCATGTATTACTGCATGCATCAATAATGAGTATGTCATCATACCAGGAATGTGACCTCGTGAATAAACAAGACTTTAAAGTGGCATCTGCAGGAGTATTAAGGAAAAAAAATATCCTATATCCTGTGCGCTGTGATTTGGGTTTGATATTGACAGAGTTACAGAGAATTTATTTTAACAATGCTAATGGAAAAGCCCCACATCAAAAGTGAAGCATATCAAAGGTTGACATCAAGTGATCAAATAGACTCGATGGGATACTGTGGGCAAAATTAAATTTACTATTGAAGTGAACAAGGTTGGGTTCACACAGAACATAGTGTGCCATGTGACAAAACCACAAGTATTTTACAGCAAATCCCTCTGGTTTTGCTTTATGGTTTTTGTCATTTTCACAAGTCAACCATGTTTAAAATAAAATATATATTTTTTCACATGTGAAAACCATGCAGATAAAATTTACACGGCAAAACTGCAGCAATTTACGGTAAAATGCCTGCTGTTCTGCCATGCGGTATGCCTGAATCCAGTCCTAAAAGGGACTTCAGTTCCCTTCTGGAACTCCACTCTATTATTCATTCCTGGGAATATTACAGTGGTAATACAATATACTGCACATCATGATTTCCAGTTCTCACTTTCACTCTCCAGGCAGCATGTTGACGTTCTTCCACAGCACTTCTGTCCTCTGCAGAGCTCGACGTTTGTAGATCCGCTTTAACAATAACTTGTCCTATACTCTCAGATGATTCGCTCTCAACATCACTAAGTAAAAAATCAGAGAAGTGTTAGCATTTCATTACCTACCACATTCTCAAGTCACGTGTGATGACAAAGTCTACAAGGTACTGAAACAGTAACGTAACAAAAACAGCAACACAGAATGCTCTAGGCTTGACAACGTGGACATTTTCCCCTAGGTTTTACTATAAATGTTAAAAATATATGAATAAAAAATAAATAAATAATTCAACCTTATAGCTGGACAGCCTGTCTATTTGTTTCTTGGAGTGCACTGCATTTCCAACTGAGCTGTCATTCAGCGTGATCCCGAGCAACTGGTCTGTCACAAATCAGGTCTTTAGCTCACAGCTGAAACAAGGCTTTTCTTTACCTATTACTGCAAATTAGATTCTGCTCACACTTGTATTAAGGATAGGTCACCAATATCTGATTGGTGAGAGTCCAACACCTGGCTACAGGCGAGTGCTGCTTCCTCTTCATGACACTACACATGGCCTCCCTTGTGGCAGTGGCATAGTGTAATTACAAGTACCCACTAAATTTACTGCATTAATTATAATGAACTTCCACGACTACTGGCAGTGTAATGAAGAGGAAGTAGAGCTCACATGGAGCACCACCTTCTTTTCAAACGGCTAATCTGTGCGGGTGCCGTACCCCCGCCGATCTGATATTGATGTCCTATTCTGAGGATAGGCCATCAATATAAACAAGCTGCACACAATGTCTTTGACCCTTAGGCTCCCAGCTGGGAGGGTCTTTAAATATGCAGCAGGGGCCATAGCTTGCAGGTCTCTGCTGTTTCAAACAACAGAAGCCCGCGGGTAATGTCCGTGACTGGCAATAATTCAGTTTGCAGTTATTTAAGCCTTTAGATGCCATGGTCAAGTGCGACCACGACATCTAAATAGCGAAAAACCTAGAAGTGCTCATTTCCGGGTTAAGACCGGAATTCCCGTGCGGCGATCGGGGATGCCTGTCATTCATTCTAATACACTGAATCTCTCTGAATGTTGGTCAGCAGGTGGCAGGCCAACATAGGATATCTGGAAAATAAACTTACACTGTCATTAAATGGGAATACAGTTTCAGTTGTCATCAAGTTAAAAAAAAGTTACAAAAATATTTAAAAAATCTATAAAAATTTAAATCCCCCCTTTCCCTAGAATAAAAAAAAAAATACATACCGTATATACTAGAGTATAAGACGAGTTTTTTGGCACATATTTTTGTGCTCAAAAAACCCCCTAGTCTTATACTCGAGTCTCAATTTGGCCGACCCGAAAATGCCACTGCAGCGAGCGGCCCGGCCAGCGCGTGACTGACGTCACTTAGTAACGCTCCTGCTTCCTGAAGTGGGAGGAGCGTTACTAAGTGATGTCAGTCACTGGCCGGCCAGCCAGCTCCCGCTCGCTGTAGTGCATTCATCGTGACAGTGAGTACAGAGGCCGCACCTGTTATCAATAGGAGAGAGATTGTTTTACACACTAGTAAATTACTTTACACACAAAGCCAGTTATGTGCGCAGTTTAGGACACATGAGGGGACACATAGGGCCATGAGGGGGACCAGCATAAGATGCTATATGTCTTATGCTGCCCCCCTCGTGGCCCTATGTGTCATAGCACATATCCCCTATAACACTGTCCTCCACAGATCCCCCATAACACTGTCCTCCACAGATCCCCCATAACACTGTCCTCCACAGATCCCCCATAACACTGTCCTCCACAGATCCCCCATAACACTGTCCTCCACAGATCCCCCATAACACTGTCCTCCACAGATCCCCCATAACACTGTCCTCCACAGATCCCCCATAACACTGTCCTCCACAGATCCCCCATAACACTGTCCTCCACAGATCCCCCATAACACTGTCCTCCACAGATCCCCCATAACACTGTCCTCCACAGATCCCCCATAACACTGTCCTCCACAGATCCCCTATAACACTGTCCTCCACAGATCCCCCATAACACTGTCCTCCACAGATCCCCCATAACGGCGTCCTCCACAGATACCCCATAACACTGTCCTCCACAGATCCCCCATAACACTGTCCTCCACAGATCCCCCATAACACTGTCCTCCACAGATCCCCTATAACACTGTCCTCCACAGATCCCCCATAACACTGTCCTCCACAGATCCCCCATAACGGCGTCCTCCACAGATACCCCATATAACAGCGTCCTCCACAGATCCACCCCATAACAGTGCCATCCACAGGTCCCCATAAGTGTCCTCCACAGATCCCCCACATATGCTGCATTTCCCACCCTAGTCTTATACTAGAGTCAAAAAAATTTCCCATTTTTTGGGGGTAAAATTAGGGGCCTCGGCTTATATTCGGGTCGGCTTATACTCGAGTATATACAGTAATTAAAAATATAAACATAAGCATCGCCACATCTGAAAATGCCTGTTCTATTAAAATATAAACATATTTTTCCCATTCAGTGAACGGTGTAACGGAAAAATGTATCGAAATGGCCAATTCATCATGCCCAGTGAGTAACCATTATGATGCAAGATCTTTTGGAGACTATACTGTTCACAGTTTATGACGACTAATAGTCTCAGTCTATCTAACGCTATATTTTGCAGTATGACCTTTATCCTTATGCTTAGACATAACAAACATCTAAAGTAAGGTAAAAAATAAAAAGTAACTATATAAAAATAAAAGAAGTACTATGAAGCAAGAGCCCTAACTTGATATAAGCTTTTTTTTTTATGAAATGTTTAATTAAAGTTAGTACAATGACTGTGCATAAAACATACATGAAATAATTAGTGTGGATGGGTCTTAATTTAAGAGATGTTAAACAGCTTGTAGACATCTGGTAGCAAGCTGAAATGGGTCATTTAAAATTTATCTAACTAAATTAAGGGAGGAGGCGGCATTTCCTCCAGGATCGACATGTCACAAGATAACTAAATGGACTTACTAGGCTTGCCTGGGAATCCTTAGCTGTCAGTGGTGAATATGCAAAGGGCCAGCAAATTAAATCAACCTGCCAAACTGTCAATTTCAAGCCTCATGACTGCATGAAAATAGCATCACTGGAAGAAATCAAGCATTGCCTTCTTTTGGGCTTCCTGGCACCTATTCAACTGTTCATACAGTTGTGGCTAATTTTGCATGCAAATTTCAGTCAATAAGCTCAGAACAAGACCTCCCAAGATATTTCAAAGGATCTGACAGCGTTTTTGTCTGAATACCAAATCGGCAGTAGTTAAAATTCTATCTCCATTTGCCTGCACTTTGCATATGCACAATGTCCCCTCCACAGAGCAGAGTTAATGAGAGCCGTACCTGTCTTCACTCACATCCTCCCAGCCGTCTTTGCTAAAGTTCTCAAACACTCTGCTCATAACCTTGATGGATTGATTAAGAAAAGCCTGGTGACGTCTTAGGGAGATCTTCTTGGCTTCATTTTGTTTAACCTTGGTTCCCAATTCTTTTCTTCGGCCTTGCCTCTTCACTTCTTTTGGGACGGCAGCGGCTGACACTATGGCCTTGTCTAGCGTGCACTGTAGGAAATGAACTTGCTTTACCAGTTCACGGTTTTTACTTCTCAGCTTGTTGCTGCCTGCCAAAAGTTTCTTCAGGGATGTGACTTCTCTTCTCAGGTCATCATTTTCCTTCTCGAGAGTCTCTCTGACTTGGTTTACTTCCAAAACTTCCCAATTCACTTCCTGCAGCTTTTGCTCTTTTAAATCTGCATGCTTTTGAAGGCAATTGATAGATGTCTTTAGGAAGACATTCTCTTCTGTTAACTCTTCATTAGACTCCTTTAATTTCTTTGCCACAAGCTCTAGGTAACTCAATCTTTTTTCCAAACAGCTTACCTAGTGCAAGTCAGATGGATTCAATGTTAGTGTTTATTAAAGTCCATTAATCATAATATAGAAATGTATTATTCACATAAAAAAAAACAATTCTTGCTTTATTCAGACACACAAATAAACAATTGAACATCTACATAAGAACATGTACTAGAAAGCTCGTTGGAAGAACGAGTGAAACGTTTTCAAGAAATCTACAGTACGTCCAGTTGCCTTGATTTATTCGTTACAGATATAACGTGTACTACAGTTCAAGTAAGAAAGCATTTACATAAAAAATGGTATGGAAAACTAGAAAACAAAATGAAAGTGAAAGTAGGATATGATGGAAATTAGCAGGTATTTCAGGTTTTTAACAGTTTAAGTTTCTTTTGGATAAAAAGAAGTCACACAGCTTTCTAAAAACACATGTGTTTAAAAATCTGCTCACATACCTTCTGTACATCAGTGGATGTATGCACAGAACAATGGAACAACCCATGGATAAATCCTTTATATTGTTTTCATTGCCTAACTGAACAAGACTCAACATGGCGTCTGTCATCTGACCGGCCTCCCACCTTACTGGCATTCAAAGGGTTATATGATACAGGTGCCAACTGCCCCGAATTTGGCAACTGAAGGAAGCAGTAGTGAGCATCACTGAGTGGTGGGAACGATCCCTCAAAGTCAAAACTCAATCCTTGTGGTCATCTTCATCACACAGTGGTCCAGATTTACTAAATGTGTCTGTGCCAAAATCAGTCAAAAAGTAGTGCAAATTGGTTCAATTTGGCACTGTTAGGGTTTCAATACTGCTCTGACAAGCTGAACAAAGGTGTGGAGCTTAGCAGAAGGGGCAGAGCTTTACAGGAAAAGGGAAGACCCATGGTGCACCATATGGCAGGAAAATTGAGCCACAATTCTGCCATACAATTCTGCCTCAAAGGTTCAGAGTCAGAGAAAAGGGTTTATCCCTGCACCAGTTTCTCATCCCGCCTGAGCCACTGTGATAAATCTGGTGCAGGTCTAGACAACCTGGCTCAGTTTACACCATCTTTACAATTAGAAATGCTGGTCCAGTGTCAGAATGTGGCATGTCAAAACTGAGGAGAAGAGGAGCGACACCCAAGTATGATGGTAGTAAGAGGGCAGACAGGATGGTCTTGAGCCAGAGATCTGTCTTTTTTATTTAATTGAGACTTTTTGCTATTAGGTCAATGACTGGTAATACTCAGAAGGGGGCAAGAGAGTAGGTGGAATTAGGAGGCAGAGAGTGATCTGTAGTGGAATCCCCAGGGAGAGGGATCTGTAGTGGAATCCCCAGGGAGAGGGATCTGTAGTGGAATCCCCAGGGAGAGGGATCTGTAGTGGAATCCCCAGGGAGAGGGATCTGTAGTGGAATCCCCAGGGAGAGGGATCTGTAGTGGAATCCCCAGGGAGAGGGATCTGTAGTGGAATCCCCAGGGAGAGGGATCTGTAGTGGAATCCCCAGGGAGAGGGATCTGTAGTGGAATCCCCAGGGAGAGGGATCTGTAGTGGAATCCCCAGGGAGAGGGATCTGTAGTGGAATCCCCAGGGAGAGGGATCTGTAGTGGAATCCCCAGGGAGAGGGATCTGTAGTGGAATCCCCAGGGAGAGGGATCTGTAGTGGAATCCCCAGGGAGAGGGATCTGTAGTGGAATCCCCAGGGAGAGGGATCTGTAGTGGAATCCCCAGGGAGAGTGATCTGTAGTGGAATCCCCAGGGAGAGTGATCTGTAGTGGAATCCCCAGGGAGAGTGATCTGTAGTGGAATCCCCAGGGAGAGTGATCTGTAGTGGAATCCCCAGGGAGAGTGATCTGTAGTGGAATCCCCAGGGAGAGTGATCTGTAGTGGAATCCCCAGGGAGAGTGATCTGTAGTGGAATCCCCAGGGAGAGGGATGCATAGGAATCCCCAGGGAGAGGGATGCATAGGAATCCCCAGGGAGAGTGATCTGTAGTGGAATCCCCAGGGAGAGGGATGCATAAAAACACGGAGCGCTGTTGCTTTCTTGTGAGGAAAGGAAGGGGCCACTGTCCTAGGGGTTACAGTCTGGTGTGGTTAAGTGAGAACCACTTGCAGAACACGGATGGTATCACAACACCCTAAAAGCCTGCTGTATCTTTATCCCGCACAGTGGGCGGTTGCTTGGGATGACCGTCTCAGTTCCTCTGTCAGCTTCATGATGTGGGCCATGAGCCATAAGCTCCAACTGGAAGAATTGTGGGAAAAAGGAAACCGAAATCCTGGTGTTCTCACCAGAAGAAATGTAGACAGGTACATATAAAATATAATTCCTTTACGTTTTACACGTGCCTGACAAAGAGGGTTATCCGCCGTTGAAACGCATTGACGACCAAATAAAGGAATTACATTTTATACATACTTGTCTACAAGTCTTCTGGCGATAGCGCTGGGATTTCTGTTTTCTTTATTTCTGCAATTCTTCCATGCATGACTTCCTACTCTACAAACAGAAAAGAAAAAAAAATCCCCCTTTAAAAATATGAACGTCAAGATAAAGGGGAAGTTTAATTGTGTGCACATATGTATGTACTACATAATATATTTCTAATGGCTTACACATAGCACAAGTACCGTATTTTTCGCTTTATAAGACACACTTTTTTATCCCCCCAGTGGGAGGAAAATGGCAGTGCGTCTTATTAAGCGAAAACTAGTGAGCGCTTCAACTATGGAAGTGCTCACTAGTATGCATTAGGTACCGGGAGCGAGGAGTGAAGCACTGAGAGAGCTGCTGGTACTCACTATTCCTGGTCTTCTTCCCTGGGGCCGCGCTGCACTGTCCTGACAGCGTACAGCGTCAGAAAATAGTGTGTGCACTATGACCTGATGCTGCACAAAGTCCGGTGAAAGTGCAGCGCAGGCCAGGGAGGACAAGAGAGTGCGACTACTGCAGAGACTGTCGGACCTGGAGAGGAGAGGTGCAGCAGGAGAGGTAAGTGAAGAAATTTATTTCATCTTTAATGGGTGTCTGGCATGGAAATCTGGTGGGGGTCCGGCATGGAGGTCAGATGGGGGTCTTATCTGAGTTCCTGATATGGAGATTAATGAGAGGTCCTGATATGGGGGTCTGATGAAAAATAATTTTTTTCTTATAAGGTCTTATAACGCGAAAAATATGGTTATTATGATGTGTTTATTTCTCACAGTTTTTGTTTGTAACCGTACGAGAGCAAACTCTGATAGCAAAGCTAATTAAATCAGCAACATCTTTATGAAATATTTTCAGTTCCACATAGAAGACACCTTCTGGCCATTTTCCTGTCTAGGATTTATTAGCTATATTGACCAGGAATAAAAATTACAATATTTAAAAAAGACATGCAGTAGTCCTGAAAGAAAACCTGGAACCTTCCATCCCTTGGAACTGTGGCGGCGCATACTTCCAATCGTTAACGCACAATGCCGTCGCCTTAAGCTATTGGTATTTTAAATTCGCTTGAATGTTTTCTTTTTTCTATCTGCATAATGTTATACACTGCAAGTCAGTCAAGATGATTAAAAGGAAATAGAACATGCCTTCTGGGCTTAGACCCTTTCGTGGCATTGTAGCACTTTGCATCTGCAGAGATGAAAATTTATACCTAGCAAATAAAATTAGAGATGGGATATAGAGACGATACCTTCCACCAAACTGGGTGACATTGCACACGGCAGCACTCAAATGATTGCAATTACTCTGTGCACCTTCACATAAATGAATGTGAGCACTTCCTGTTTGCTGGGTTATTATCTTAACATGATGTTTGTCATGCCATAATAACAAGATGACAGCATTCATTACCTGACCATATGGCACTTGTTAGGAGTGCAAGCTAGGAAATCATTTGCTCTAAATTACTGGATTTTTTCCACAAGATAACTCCTATATAAATGAAGACACTGCATGGCTCTTTAGGTATGTAATTACTTTCGGTGTTAAACATGAACTAAATGTACTTGTTTTTTTACTGAAATTATTGTACGCTTATGTACACTTCTCAAGAGAGTAGAAAAACACTGATAACTGGCCATTGTTTTCTGCGCATTTACTAGAATTAGTGTAAGATGTGCTCACTAGGGTTCACTTTAGGGTCCATTCACACGTCCGTGGAATGGGTCCGCATCCGGTCTGCAATATCGGGAACGGGTGCGGACCCATTCATTCTCAATGGGGCAGGAATGGATGCGGAGAGCACACTATATGCTCTCCGCATCCGCATTTCCGGAGCGCGGCCCCGATCTTAGAACATGACGGCAATTGCGGACAAGAATAGGCAGTTCTATGGGGGTGCCGGCCGGGTGTATTGCAGATCCGCAATACACCACGGATGTGTGAATGGACCCTTAGAGATATCGCAACTCTTGTGTCATTGAGTAAACTGAGAGCCCACAATACCACATAAAACCATTTAACGTCCTTTTTTACATCGCAGATTTCAGCCAAAAATAAGCGGCCATATTAAAAGGCTATACATACAGTTACTTGACTGAACAGCTCTACAGGCTTGAGCGAATAAACACAGGAATATATATGCAAGTCAATTGTTTAAGGTTTCTGGCACCAACTAATGGGTTCCTGGTGGCGTGACTGTTTCCACCAGCCCCAGGGACACTGAATGGAGTTTCAGAGGGCATGCGGCTCAGTCCAAACTCAGTCCTATTAGAGGCTAGCAGAAAATAACTCCAAAACCCCAAACTTTTTTGTTCTGTTATTTAAATAATTTTTACATTTTTGTTATACAGAAGGCGATATTTTTATACTTTGCGTCATCATTTTAGGATTTTTTTTTTATTATAACTGGAAAAAAATAAAATAAAAAAAAATAAAAAATATATTGTTTCCTTTTTCATATGTTTAAGATTTCTTTTAATAACACAAAGTGCAACTAAAATACCTTGTTATATTTTATATTGTGTGCTCTTTCCATCTTGGTCATTTTTTATTTATTTTCTTATTTTACATTTTGTGCTCCCCCAATAAGGCCATACAGGACCTTTGGGACATTTTTTACTTGCACATTTTCCTGTGGGGCTGCCATATTAGCCCCGGTTAGGCTACTTTCACACTTGCGTTCGGGGCTCCACTTGTGAGTTCCGTTTGAAGGCTCTCACAAGGGGCCCCGAACGGATCCGTCCAGCCCTAATGCATTCTGAGTGGATGCGGATCCGCTCAGAATGCATCAGTCTGGCATCGTCTGTCCTCCGCTCCGCTCAGCAGGCGGACAGCTGAACGCTGCTTGCAGCGTTCGGGTGCCCGCCTGGCCGTGCGGAGGCAAACGGATCCGTCCAGAGTTACAATGGAAGTCAATGGGGGCGGATCCGTTCAAAGGTGACACAATATGGTGCATTTGTCAAACGGATCCACCCCCCGTTGACTTTCAATGTAAAGTCTGGACGGATCCGTCTGAATACAAATCACACTTAGACTTTTTTAGTGAAATATAATGCAAACGGTTCCATCTGAACGGATACCATCGTTTGCATTATAGGAGAGGATCCTTCTGTACAAATACCAGACGGATCCGCTCCGAACGCAAGTGTGAAAGTAGCCTTAAAGAGGAAATACAGCCCTGGAGCTCATTGCAGAGTGGCGACTCCTGCAATTACCCAGTACCCTGCAATCACATGACCACTGGGACAGGGCAGGAAGCATCATGGTCACTGATCTGTATACACAGTGCTCATTGTATATGTAACAATGGGGAAGGCAGGGATGTTAAAAAATTTAAAGGGGTTGTCTCACTTCAGCAAATGGCATTTATCATGTAGAGAAAGTTAACACAAGGCACTTACTAATGTATTGTGATTGTCCATATTGCTTCCTTTACCGGCTTGATTCATTTTTCCATCACATTATAAACTGCTTGTTTCTACGGTTACGACCACCCTGCAATCCATCAGCGGTGGACGTGCTTGCACACTACAGGAAAAAGTGCCAGCCTATGCGCACTCCTGCCCACCACAGAGGTTGGCATATTTTCCAACAGTGTGCAAGCACTACCAGCACTGCTAGCTTGCAGGGTGGTCTGTAACCATGGAAACGAGCAGTGTGTAAAGTGATAGAAAAATGAATCCAGCCAGCAAAGGAAGCAATATGGACAATCACAACACATTAGTAAGTGCCTTGTATCAACTTTCTCTACATGAGAAATGCCATTTGCTAAAGTGAGACATCCCCTTTAATTCTGCCTTCTCTATGGGGAACAAAGAGTTCCTACTCCTGCAGCTCTACAATCTCTGTGTAGCAAAGATGCTCAGAAATGTCCGTGCAGAGATAAATGCAGCCAGCTTGGACATTTAAAGAGTACGGACAATATCAAAGTGGTTAATACTCCTTTTCATTGGCTATTATTCATGTAGCTATACCTCATTCTTCTTTTTTTAACTGATGATAGCTTGGACAGGATGCTGAATCTCCTCCAAGAGTCTAGTCCTGTATGGAGATGGCACACCTAAAGTGTATCTTCACCTAAAATACCCTGCATGCTTCTGCCATAGGGAGCATCATGCTTTACCAACTGTAGAGCCCGGTGTGCAGAAGCATCTCTACAGCGCCAATGTAAGATTGGGTGGGAGATCATAACCGTGGGTTCACTTTGCGGCTGTGTCTTCATGTTCAAGTTTCGTTTTTCATCTAGGTTTTGAAGTCAAAGCCGGGACCAGATCATAAAGAGTGGACAAGGACAGGCCAAGTCCTCATTTTGTATCCAGTTCTGGCTTTGGCTTCAAAAACTGCATCCTGAATTGCAGTCTACAAAGCTGTCCTGTCTGGGGGGAAAAAGACAGAAACACATGGAAAGCAGGTCAGAGTCCAAAGATGAATCCTTTGAACTCCATTTGACCCACTAAAGTGAATAGAACAGTTGCAGTACACGTTTAAATCCTGCTTTCGGGTGTTCAAATGTACAACCCTGGCGGAATGCCCAGCAGGAGGCATTGACACAATGTGAACTGTGCCCAGCTTGTTGCCTAGTCCACAGTGGGGTGTAGCTATAGTCTGGGCAAAGGGTTCTCTTCCATCTTTGTAGTGAATATGTATCTCTGAATAAAGCTTATGGAGCTTTACATGAAAGACATTCTGATTTATTTTTTGAAGGTGTGATTACAGAGGGTCTCTGTGTATTATCAATGCTCATACTTACACTGGTCAGTGCACTGAATCAATGACATTACTACTGTGTTCAAGCAGTGCTTAAAAGGTTTCTCCTCACTAATAACACTTATGTCCTGACCCGCAGCAATCATGAGAACAGAGGACCTGGAGTGCCCCATGAGAATGCAGCGTTGGTGCACGTCTGACCACCGCTCCATTCACTTCTATGGGAATGCCAAGTACAGTACTTGCGGCCACCCATTAGAAGTGAAGTGATCGGTGGCAACAAATGCACCACTGCGCTACCAGGGGGTACTTCGGGAATTCCATTCTTCTGATTCCTGCGGTCCTTGCAACCAGACTCCAATTATCCATCTCTCCTATGCTGGATAAGTATTGTTAGTGGGAAAACTCCTATAATGGAAATGTTTCTTCATACTTTAAATACTTTTTGATGATGCCATATTTAATTTTAAATGTCACTATGTTATCTATATTAAATTTTAAAAAAATCTAAAACCCTGCAGTGGTCATTAAGCCTAATAATAGGCTTGTTATTCTATACAGACCACTTTTCAGCATTTGTTTCCTTATCATAATAACCTATATACAGTGCCTTGCAAAAGTATTCACCCCCTTGACTTTGTTCGTATTTTGTTACATTACAGCCTTAGGGCTTATTCGTGTGAAACACGTGCTGTGGACCTCAAATTGCGATCCGCTAAGTACGGGCACCTGCCGTGTGGCAGCAGCATAGTGATAGCGGCCCCATTCACTTGAATGGGTCCGTGATCCCTCCGTTCCGCAAAGCATGGAATGGAATCTCAGAAAGCACTCTGCAGTGCTTCCGTAGTGTTCCGTTCCGCATCTCCGGATTTGCGGACCCATTGAAATGAATGGGTCCGCATCCGTGATGCGAAATGGCCACGGAACGGGACCAGTGTATTGCGGATCCGCAAATGTGGTCCGCAATACGGTCACGGGCTTCACACTGTCAACAAGCACTTAAAGTCAATGTTTTGTTAATCTGAATTTTATGTGATGGATCAAAACACAATAGTCTAAGTTGGTGAAGTGAAATGAGAAAAATATATACATAAAACTATTGTTTAGAAATAGAAAACAGAAAATTGGCATGTGCGTATGTATTCACCCCCTTTGTTAGAAAGACCATAAAAAGCTCTGGTGCAACCAATTACCTTCAGAAGTCACATAATTAGTGAAATGATGTCCACCTGTGTGCAATCTAAGTGTCACATGATCTGTCGTTACATATACACACCTTTTTTGAACGGCCCCAGAGGCTGCAACACCTAAGCAAGAGGCATCACTAACCAAACACTGCCATGAAGACCAGGGAACTCTCCAAACAAGTAAGGGACAAGTCAGGGTTAGGTTATAAAAAAATATCCAAATCTTTGATGATCCCCAGGAGCACCATCAAATCTATCATAACCAAATGGAAAGAACACGGCACAACAGCAAACCTGCCAAGAGATGGTCGCCCACCAAAACTCACGGACCGGGTAAGGAGGGCATTAATCCGAGAGGCAGCACAGAGACCTAAGGTAACCCTGGAGGAGCTGCAGAGTTCCACAGCAGAGACTGGAGTATCTGTACATAGGACGACAATAAGCTGTACGCTCCATAGAGTTGGGCTTTATGCCAGAAGAAAGCCGTTACTTTCAGCTAAAAACAAAAAGGCACGTTGTGAGTTTGCGAAAAGGCACGTGGGAGACTCCCAAAATGTATGGAGGAAGGTTCTCTGGTCTGATGAGACTAAAATTTAACTTTTTGGCCATCAAAGAAAATGCTATGTTTGGCGCAAACCCAACACATCACATCACATTACTCATAGAACACCATCCGCACAGTGAAACATGGTGGTGGCAGCATCATGCTGTGGGGATGTTTCTCAGCAGCCGGTAAACTGGTTAGAGTTGAAGGAAAGATGGATGGTGCTAAATACAGGGATATTCTTGTGCAACACCTGTACCACTCTGTGCGTGATTTGTGGCTAGGACGGAGGTTCACCTTCCAGCAGGACAATGACCCCAAACACACTGCTAAAGCAACACTTGAGAGGTTTAAGGGGAAACATAAATGTGTTTTAATGGCCTAGTCAAAGCCCAGATCTCAATCCAATAGAAAATCTGTGGTCAGACTTAAAGATTGCTGTTCACAAGCACAAACCATCCAACCTGAAGGAGCTGGAGCAGTTTTGCAAGGAGGAATGGGCAAAATCCCAGTGGTAAGATGTGGCAAGCTCATAGAGACTTATCCAAAGTGACTTGGAGCTGTGATTGCTGCAAAAGGTGGCTCTACAAAGTATTGACTTTAGGGGGGTGAATAGTTATGCAGATTGATCTTTTCTGTTATTTTGTCCTAAAATAATCTTCAAAGTTGTGGGCATGTTCTGTAAATTAAATGATGCAAATCCTCAAACAATCCATGTTAATTCCAGGTTGTGAGGCACCAAAATACAAAAAAGTCAAGGGGGCTGAATACTTTTGAAAGGCACTGTATACAGATCACACAGTATCCAAAAATCACAATAGGTGATATCACAGCTTATCTACTGCCTCCTGACCTCTGCACAGGTCACAAAGCGTGCCTAGAAAGCTCCAATAGAAGTAAATGAGGTCCCCTTCTCTCCATTGTGTCTATGGCCCATGGTGGTTGCTGTAATGCTTATCTCTAAATGCTGTTAATAACAGCTCAGGCCCCCTAATCATGCCTAGGAAAATCTACAATCAGGAAATAAAAACTAATTAGAAAAAAGTTAATGTGTGTCACTTTCTGGTTTTAATTGGCAGAAATAATTCTGGGTGACAGGTTCCCTTCATGGGATTTTACGTGAAATAATGCGCCAAGTACCTTTCTCAAAGTAAGTTGTGCATTCTCTCCTATCAATTTCTTCGGAGTACTGCTCCTGATTTCTTCTTCTTTGTCAATTTCAATCAGCAACTCTGTAAGAAAAAAAAAATAATAATAATAATAATCTATAGAGAGAAAAAAACAACACAAACCACATGAAAAAAGACACCTCACAACGACCCAGCAATGACAGGCTTGTCATGTCATGAACACACAGGTCACACTACACTTTACCTATTCGGAATAAATTGATCTATTTTCTTGTCAAGTTTTTGGACAGTCTTTAAGCACTGACCTTTTTTTTAAGTCTAGTGCCATACAATTACAAAGCCTTTGGAACATCACAGTGATTTCCTCTTTTTGTTATACAGTACGAACTTTACAAAGGTACAATGCGTTTGCAGGTTAAAGATACTGTACTTTCATTCCTGTTTTCATTCTTTTGTAGACTGTAACGTCTCTTGCCTTGAAAGCAAAATTCACTGCCTTTTTATCTATAGTCTTGGCCAGTTTTATCCTATAGGTCTTGTCCCCCCGCTAGGAGGATCAGAGTGATTGTCGAACAAAGCAAATAGTAACAGAATTAGGATGGAGGGAAACTTTAAACTTATTTTCTCCCCTCACTTAATAGGATAAATCAATGATTAAGAAATGTGCAACACCAAACTATAGGCCATATCTCATCATCAGACGGGTCACATATGCAAAGTAAATTATAATATAGTAAATGCAAACAGATAAAACAGAATGAGCAATTACACTAATGCCAACTAAGGCTACTTTCAGACTGGCGTTTCTGGGTCCGCTTGCGACCCAAAACGGATCAGTTCGGCCCTAATGCATTCTGAATGGAAAAGGATCTGCTCAGAATGCATCAGGGCTAAAAGCAAATAACTATGGACTATGGACCCCAATGATCCAGATATTAGGGTTCAGTGTTATCTAAAAAGGGAGCCCCTTCCTTTAACCCCTTAGTGACCACCAATACACCTTACCGGTGGTCACTAAGGGGCCTTAGGTTAGGCTGCTGTCTTTTACCAGGGGCTTAGTCTAAACGCTGCACTGGAGACTGTTTCAGTTGTAGAAAATGGTCTAAATGTAAGACAGCTCAGAAGCTGTCTTACATTTACACTGCCACTGGATGCGCAGAAGTTATGGAGAGGCCGGCGCCTCTTCAATACTCCGGCGGATCCACCACCAGCTTAGGGTTTTATTAAGACCGGCGTCTAAAACAATGGTCTTAATAACTGTGCCCCTATAAGTTCTCCCACAAAAACCAAGGGGCACATTTATTGGGAACCGCATTTTAGACGCTGATCTTAATAAAGCTGGAGGTGGATCCCCCGAAGTTATGAAGAGGCCCAGGCCTCTCCATAACTTGGGCGCATCTAGTGCCGGTTCTAAATGTAAGATGGCTTCCTTGCTGTCTTACATTAAGACCAGTTTCTATGCCTAAAACAGGCGTAGAAGGTGGTGAATAAGACGGTCCGCCCACAATTTAAAAACTGGCGTGAACAGAGCGAAGTCGCAGTTAGCGGCGCAACGTTTAATTTAGGCCTATTTTAGCTTAGGTCCACACACAGCTCCGTAGAAAGATTGGTGGGAGCGGTCTGACTCCTCCCTAATCAGAAGATGGAAGGGGCCATAGCGCTACTGCTCCATAAATTTGGTCAGGCCTGCCCCATTCAAGTATCCCTTTAAGTCTTAAATGGACTTTGTGCAGTTTTATCATATTTTTCTGTAGAACTTTTTGTAGATTATGCATTTCAATCTTCTAAATTTTTCAGATTTTGGGTTATAAAATAACACCCTACTTTAGTCACAACTTTATTGATACCGCTCCAGGGGCTGGAGAGAACACCTGGCATGGAAAGTGTCATAATTAAATATAACTTTAGAGCGTCCTGTTGCTTCATATTCATAAATCTTTTACAAGCTAAAGTACATGATCAATTCTAATGACTTAGTGAAGTAAGTGAAAAGACATACTGTATGATATCAACATCCATACAAACTTATTTAAGTTAACTCCCCAATTCTTATATTATTCATGTTCTTCTAGTAAACTCACATAATTTACACAAACATATTAGTCATTCATCCGGAAGAAACATCTTTTTTTCTGTTTGAAGCTTATATAATTTGTAAAAATCATATCGCATGCTGAGCAACCAAGTAACTGACAGTAGTATATTTACAAATGCATATTACTGCAATATTCTAGCTGGCCATTTAGGTTTTGCCTGGAATCTCACTTTCCCTAAATGTCAGATACTAACAAGATTAAGAATCTGTGAGACAAATGTCAAGCTTTCAATTGCTAATGGTGGATTCTCTGTGCCTGTTACCAAGGACCACGGGCGCAATACAATCTAAACACTCAATATAAGAAGAGTGTGAACCCTTAGGGTAGACCATACGACGCGGTCAGGTCAAGGTTTGGAGTACCACGCAGCCATATGGGGCGCAGCAAGCTCTAACTAAACTAAATAGGACCCCACCGTTTAGTCAGTCTGTATTGTCAATAGACAAGAAGTATTGCAGGGGCCGCACAGCCATTAACAATACAGAGTAAATAACAGGAGCCCATACAGCAGCACTATACTCGACTACACAACCGCGATGTGTGGTCGTACCCTTAGAACGAGATGATGTTTAACACACGATGAGCCAATACTAAAATAGTCTGGCAAGAATAAGTCAAATAATACTCAAAACCTAAACCTAGTAAAAAAAAAAAATGGTGCACTAAAAAAAACAAATAAAAAGTAAACAACCATCTTTGGATATGGATGTTAACGGCTAGCACAACAGAGTTTTCAGGTTTTAAATTCATATGGGCTTTAGGTTCATTCTGAATGAGACAACTCACATATAAATAAACTGAATTGAGAAAAATATATATTCTATCATTTTGTCTAATCTTTCCTCTTCAAATAAATCCTCATTGGGGGCATTTTTACATGGGCAGATGACCAAGGCAATAATCGGCATTTATATCTGTCCAGTATGGGTTTCAATGATCATTACTACGATCGTTCATCCCCATACAGTTTCATTGTTTGATGGTTTACACAGGACGATATGCTGCTGACAAATGATTTTTATTTTTTTGCTACATAAACAATTGGATCACTCATTTTATAGTCAGGTGATCAGCAGCACATTTACACAGGACAGTTATCGGGAATGAGTGTTCATACAAAAGATTATTCCCAATAATCTGCCAATATAAGTGGGCCCTAAAGGCTGTATTAGACAGGCAGATTGTCTGCTAGATGAGCGCTAACAAGCGTTCGTATGAACGCTCGTTACCAATGATTTGGCAGTGTAATACTGCCACTGTTTACCGAATGATCGGGTAATCCAAACCTTGCAACAGGCAAACAATGATTCAGTATGGAGATGAGTGATGGCATAAAGATCGCTCCTCCCTATTCTGCATGTAGTCGCAGTGGTCTCCTCCACTGATGAGCAGGCGATTGAAGGGAAGGAACACTTCCATCCTGTCTTAAAGGGCTTCTGCACTCTGTTTAAACTGATGATCTATCCTCTGGATAGATAATCAGCATCTGATCGGCGGTGGTCCGACACCCGACACCCCCGCCGGTTAGCTGTTTGAGAAGGCAGCGACCGTTTACCCAGTGACGTCACGACTAGTATCACTGGCCTGGGCGCGGCTAAGCTCCCTTCCCTTTAATGGAGCTTAGCTCCTCCCAGGCCAGTTGATACAAGTCGTGACGTCACTCGGCCAGTGGTAAACAGTGAGAAGGCCGCGGTGCTCCTGGAGCGCCGCTGCCTTCTCAAACAGCTGATCGGCGGGGCTCCCGGGTGTCGGACCCCCCGCCGATCAGATGCTGATGATCTAGCCAGAGGATAGATCATCAGTTTAAACAAAGTGCAGAACCCCTTTAAGACAGGATGGAAGTGTTCCTTCCCTTCAATCGCCTGCTTATCAGTGGAGGAGACCACTGCAATTACATGCAGAATAGGGAGGAGCGATCTTTATGTCATCACTCATCTCTATACTGAATCATTGTTTACCTGTTGATCATCAGTTTAAACAAAGTGCAGAACCCCTTTAAGGCATCACTCTCCAAATACATGATCCAGCTGTTTATTAAAGGGACTCTGTCACCAGTTTCTAACCCCCCCTTTTAAAACTATTGTTCTCTCCATGGTGCCCTTGTCATTACAAAGCTGTTATTATAAGATAAATCCGGCTTGTAGTTTTGATAAAAATCGCTTTTATCTAACCTGTCAATCCTCTGGATAAGGTGCCCAGGGCGTTTCTGAAGGTCTGAATCTGCCGCTTTTCGCCGCCGCCGTTGGTGCCCAGCTCCTCCCATGATCCTTTCAGCGCCACCTCGATGTAATGAAATCCGCCTCCGGCTCTCCTCAGTGCCCCCTCCTCCTTTTCAAAGATCCCGCGCAAGCGCACAGGCCTGTGCCTGATGCGCCCGTGCGGACTTTTAGATTCTGCCTCGTTGAGCGAAGTGCGCTAGCGCGCGCACGCGAACATGCGCGAACGCGCGCGAATGCGCACTTCGCTCCACGAGGCAGAATCTAAAAGTCCGCACGGGCGCATCAGGCACAGGCCTGTGCGCACGCGCGAGATCTTTGAAAAGGAGGAGGGGGCACTGAGGAGAGCCGGAGGCGGATTTCATTACATCGAGGTGGCGCTGAAAGGATCATGGGAGGAGCTGGGCACCAACGGCGGCGGCGAAAAGCGGCAGATTCAGACCTTCAGAAACGCCCTGGGCACCTTATCCAGAGGATTGACAGGTTAGATAAAAGCGATTTTTATCAAAACTACAAGCCGGATTTATCTTATAACAACAGCTTTGTAATGACAAGGGCACCATGGAGAGAACAATAGTTTTAAAAGGGGGGGTTAGAAACTGGTGACAGAGTCCCTTTAAATTATCTATCATAACAACAAATTTCAAGGATGTCTCCACTTTTAGAGAGAGATCGCACACACGGTTACTGCCCATGAAGTATCTTAGAAGGCATTCATATGACCATATGCGTTTTGCAGTCCACAAATTGCAGATTTGCAAAACACAGATACCTGCCATGTGCGCTCTGCATTTTGATGATCAGCAAGTTCCGCCAGACAAGAATAGGTTCTATTATTT
Organism: Bufo gargarizans; assembly: GCF_014858855.1. Taxonomy (NCBI): domain Eukaryota; kingdom Metazoa; phylum Chordata; class Amphibia; order Anura; family Bufonidae; genus Bufo; species Bufo gargarizans. Next base: position 415,500,619 of record NC_058080.1, on the reverse strand, counting down.
TATTTTTTTGGGGGGTGGGGAGATAGGGCTGCGGAAAGGACATATACATGCAGACAGCATGCGGTGTGCTGTCTGCATCTTTTGTGGCTCCAATGAAATGAATGGGTCCACATCTGTGTCACAAAAATGTTGATCGGATGTCGACCAACAAAATGGTTATGTGATTGCCCACTTATACGCAGCTGCTTTGAAGAATTCAAGGACCATGACATACGACTGATAATACTTATGACATCGTAGAAAGTTGTTCCATCTATTAACCCCTTAGGGACTGGGCTAATTTTCACCTTAAGGACCAGGCCATTTTTTGCAAATCTAACCAGTGTCACTTTATGTGGTGATAACTTTAAAACGCTTTGACATATACAGGCCATTGTAAGATTGTTTTTTCGTCACATATTGTACTTCATGACACTGGTAAAATGGAGTCAAAAAAAATCATTTTTATTTATAAAATACAAAATTTACCAAAAACTTTGAAAAATTAGCAAATTTCCAAGTTACAATTTCTCTACTTCTATAATACATAGTAATACCTACAAAAATAGTTATTACTTTACATTCCCCATATGTCTACTTCATGTTTGGATCATTTTGGGAATGACAATCTATTTTTTGGGTATGTTACAAGGCTTAGAAGTTTAGAAGCAAATCTTGAAATTTACCAGAAATTTTCAAAAACCCACTTTTTAAGGACCAGTTCAGGTCTAAAGTCACTTTGTGAGGCTTACATAATATAAACCACCCAAAAATGACCCCATTCTAGACACTACAAACTTTGTTTAACTCTTTAGGTGTTCCACAAGAATTAATGGAAAATAGAGATAAAATTTCAAAGTGTTTTTTGGCAGATTTTCCATTTTTCCAGTTACAAAGCAAGGGTTAACAGCCAAACAAAACTCAATATTTATGGCTCCGATTCAGTAGTTTACAGAAACACCCCATATGTGGTCGTAAACTGCTGTACGGCCACACGGCAGGGCGCAAAAGGAAAGGAATGCCATACGGTTTTTGGAAGGCAGATTTTGCTGGACTGGTTTTTTGACACCATGTCCCATTTGAAGCCCCCCTAGAGTAGAAACTCCCAAAAAGTGACCCCATTTTGGAAACTACACCCCTCAAGGTATTCAAAACTGATTTTACTAACTTTGTTAACCCTTTAGGTGTTCCACAAGAATTAATGGAAAATAGAGATAACAGTTCAAAATGTCACTTTTTTGGCAGATTTTCATTTTAATAATTCTTTTCCAATTACAAAGCAAGGGTTAACAGACAAACAAAACTTAATATTTATGGCTCTAATTCTGTAGCTTAAAAAAACACCCCATATGTGGTCGTAAACTGCTGTACAGGCACACGGCAGGGTGCAGAAGGAAAGGAATTCCATAGTAGAAACTCCCAAAAAGTGACCCCATTTTAGAAACTACGGGATAGGGTGGCAGTATTGTTGGTACTATTTTAGGGTACATATGATTTTTGGTTGCTCTATATTACACTTTTTGTGATGCAAGGTTTTGGCACTGTTTTTATTTGTTATTTATAACATTCATCTGACAGGTTAGATCATGTGGTATTTTTATAGAGCAGGTTGTCACGGATGCGGCAATACCTAATATGTATACTTTTTATTTATTTATGTAAGTTTTACACAATGAATTCATTTAAAATAAAATAAAATCATTTTTTAGTGTCTCCACAGTCTGCGAGCCATAGTTTTTTCCGTTTTGGGGCGATTATCTTGGGTAGGGGATAATTTTTGCGGGAAGAGATGACTGTTTGATTGGCACTATTCTGGGGTGCGTATGACTTTGTGATTGCTTGCTATTACACTTTTTGTGACGCAAGTATTTTTTTTACGGTGTTCACCTGAGGGGTTAGGTCATGTGATATTTTTTTTAGCAGGTTATTACGGATGCGGCGATACCTAATATGTATACTTTTTTAAATTTACTTAAGTTTTACACAATAACAGGTTTTTTAAAACAAAAAAAAAATATGTTTTAGTGTTTCCATATTCTGAGGCATAGTTTGGTGAGCATACGCCTTTTTGATCGCTTGCTGTTGTACTTTTAGTGATGTAAGGTGACAAAAAAAATGGGTTTATTTAGCACCGTTTTAATTTTTTATTGTGTTTATCTGAGGGGTTAGGTTATGTGATATGTTTATAGAGCTGGTTGATACGGACTTGGCAATACCCAATATGTCTATTTTTTTTTACTTGAAATTATTTTTATTTTTTTTATTTATTTTTTTTGGGGGGGGGGGGGGGGGTTATTTTTTTCACTTTTTTTTTCACTTTATTTTATTTTTTGTCCCACTTCGGGACTTCAACTTTTGGGGGTCTGATCCCCTTTACAATGCATTCCAATTCTTCTGTATACAGTGTGTATTAATCATACAGCTTTCTGCCTGTGAGATCCAGGGGGCAGGATCTCACAGGCAATTCACCGGAAGGCAGCGCTGATGCCTAAGGAAGGCATTGCGCTGCCTTCCATGCCATCGGGTCCCCATTACAGCAGCACAGGCACCGCCGATCCCCGCCGCAACGACCTGTAAGGTCACGGGACCCCCCGTGCCTGCTGATCGATTTCAGCAGGCACCGAGTTCCGATCACCGCCCGCCGGTGATCGGAACTACACATGACATGACGTACCGGTACGTCATATGTCCCCAAGAGGTTAAACTGCATTTACAAGAGCCAATAATCATCCAGATCCTGCATTTACAAGAGCCAATAATCATCTAGATCCTGCATTTACAAGAGCCAATAATCATCTTAGGAATAGTCGTGTAAATGTGGTGCCGCCGATCACCCGATGAATGAGAGGTGATCCTGTCGTTCATGCATGCACCACCAATCATGGCTTCTGGGCAGCAGATTGTGTGGTCTACCATGATTCTGTATGAGGAAGAGGGATCGCAATAGCAATCCATCGTCCTCATACTGTGAAGGAGATTGCTGCAAATGCAGTAGGCTCCTTCACTTACCGAGCAGCTGACTTTCGGGAAGGAACGATTCCTTCCCGACAATCAGCTTCAGAATGATCTCGTATAAATCCACCATTAGTCAGAGCAAAGCTAGAGCACCTCCCAGTTAGCAGCTCTGGAGGCCCAGATGTTACATTAGCATTAATTTGAATGTCAGCATATACTATTATATATCCTCTGTACAAACAACATATGATCACCTGAAGATTTCTCTGGAGATATCAGCTGTTTGCCAGAGGGTTTCAAACAGGGGTGCACCTAGCCTTTCTGCTGCCTGAGGCGAAAACTGAAATGCCCCCCATCACAATTTCTTAACCTAAGAACCTTTGCCACAATGAAAGCACTCATTGCCCATTGCCCTTCCTCTGCCCCCCTCTCTTGCCCCTACCTGGTTCTGCCTGAGGCGATCGCCTCACCTGTGTCGATCAGCTGGTCATCAGGCAAGCTGAAATTAAGCGTTCTGCATACTCCAAAGTGTGAGAACGTTTAGACTTCTACAATTGTTTGGGTTAGGAACCAAGGGCCTCCCACTATCCCAGTATCTACTATACAGATTCATTTAAAGAGGAGCTGCTTTAGGAACAATATATTGAACAAATTTAGGGACATTTTTTAATGTCTTTACACCACAAAAGTGGCGTCAAAAAGTTGCCCGGCAGGATTTACTATGACTTACGCCTGAAACTTGCAGTACCGTTATAGCTGAAGTATATGCCAGCCCCTAATTTATTAAGCAGATGCTAAATTTCTAGTAAATCTGGCTGGCCGCGAGAAGCCCTGCCCCCTTTTCTCACTAGCTTAGAAAAGTGGTGAGAAGCTAAAAAAGCCGCAAATTATGAAGCAATTCTAGCAATAGTTGCATAAGACCATTACTACATGTCCCCCAGACAGTCTTAAACAGCGCCATATTTATCACAATGGCTGATGCTGAATCTATACTTTCTAGTCTATGTTTATGCCGTCTATTTATTAGCTAAGTTTACTTAAAAAAAAAATGCCTCAACATTTTGACACATTTTTGGCGCATGGCCCCTTTTCATGTGAAGCCACAGCTCTGGTTTGCTAATTCAAGTCCCTTTGTCGAGCGAGATGTAAAAAGGGTAGAAAAGTGTCTAAAACAGGCTAATAAATGAAAACTGAATCGGAATTCGGCACATTTTGATTGATAAATCTCCCTCAATGTTTTTACCCCTAAATACAGTGAAGTAAAGTAGGGGATCCTCATTTGAAAGACCAGACCAGTATTAAATAGCCCCCCCGACAATCACAGATTTCTTTAATGGAGGATGCATATACACGAGTGGTAAATCTATAAGGAACACTGAAAGTGTGCAGTGATTCAGAAACAACGTCTAGGGAACATATTTATTAATGCTAAAGTAGATTACTAACTGGCGTCCGTCCTATTCCATTAATGGATCTGTAGTTACTGTTATAACATCTATGGATTCCAGCAAAATTCATTTAAACCTATTTTATCATAACATAGAGCACACGTAAGAAAAAAACTATGAAGGCTAAAATAGCGAAATTAAAATCCATATCAGTTTCCTTCTAATATCTAATGTACAACCAGTACGGTAATATTTAAAATGACATGAGTTTAACATCCATGACATAACTAGCACAAAATCAACGTCCTGCTATTAAATATGTCCTAAAGGGTAATGGAATCTAAACTTATATTTTTACTTGATATATGAATTCCAGCATCAAGAATTTACGCTAAATACCGTATATAAAAGCCAAGCTAAGGCAATGTAACACGTGGATATTTTCAGACGTCAAAGCTGATACAAACCTACATCTTTTGCTAAGATACATGTAAAAACCCTGTTCTTGGATTTGCTTTAAAGATTAATTTGAACCAAAATTCCCACATTTTTGCAATCTGTTTCCATTTTCCACAGATTTGCCGTCCTCTGGGGATAAACAGCGACTGTGTTCGTTAGACTGAATTAAAGACTTCTTATGTCTCGGGATCGTGTCAAGGCCAATTAAAAAGTAGGTGTGTAAACTAAATTAAACATTATTCAAAAGTGCCTAGCATCTAACACAGGTAAAACACTAAACACACAGCAGGCTGCAATAGGTACCATGACATTAATATCCTTTGTTTATCTCTAAGGCACTGCATCTCTCAGCCTAGTCCCACAGCTAAACACAGCCGAATACATTTACATCTCACTCAAAGTACGGCGCACAAGTCGATGCAAATTTATGTTAGCTGTTCATTTTCAAGTTTTTTTTTAAAGTTCACTGTTTGAAAACTTTCATTGAGAAAGTAATTTAAACAACAGTAAGCAAAGAAGGTGTTACAAGGCGTTTGCTTAACCCCTTAACCTGTTCCGGACATAGGGCGTACCGATACGCCCTGATTTCCCAATCTTTAAGGACACAGGGCGTCCTATGTATTTCCGATCACCGCCGCTCGGCCGGCCGTGATCGGAACCCGGTGCCTGCTGAAATCAATCAGCAGGCACCCAGGGTCAATTCAGACCTGCGGTTTGCAGTGCTTTCAGGTTCAGGAGGTTTCTGTGACCGCAAGGATCAGAAACTACAAAATGCCTTTATTTTATGTTTAACCCCCCGCCCCTGCAGCCCTCTGTGTTATGTGCCAGTGGGCGCAGCAAGGAAAGGGGGTGCGGCAGTGCGGGCAGGCATGCGATCATCCGCCCGCCGCCTCTCTCAGGATGGCCGAGCGTTTGCAGAGTGTCAGCACAATGCTGACACTCTGCTTGAAATGCCTGACAGATGTCCGCGGAACACAGTATGGAAGAGGTTAACAGGGAGAGAGCTCCCTCCCTCTCCCATCAGAGGCTGCTGTACCTTTTCAGCCCCCGATGGGAGAGGGATGGGGCCCTCCCTTCCTCCCCATCACCCACTGCTCTGCTGTGGCAGCGAGTGATGGTTACCATGGCAAGCGGACGCCTTCACAGGCATCCAGCTGCCCATGGTGCCGATCAGAGGCTGTACATGGTGCTGATTAGACTTCTGCTAAAAGGAAGAAGTCTAATCAGACTTTGTAAAGTGAAAATACAGTACAGTACACTATATAGTGTACTGTACTGTATTATACAGACATCAGACCCACTGGATCTTCAAGAACCAAGTGGGTCTGGGTTTAAAATTTTTAAAAAAAAAGTGAAAAAAAAAGTCAAAATAAAAAAAACATTTATCACTGATTAAAAATGAAAAAAAATATAATCCCTACATATGTTTGATATCACCGCGTCTGTAACAACCGGATCTAGAAAACGGTCATGTTACTTTCCTCGCACGGTGAAGTATACATATTAGGTATCGCCGCGTCCGTAATAAATTGCTCTATAAAAATATCACATGACCTAACCCCTCAGGTGAATACCGTAAAAAAAAAAAAAAAAAAACAAGGTGTACAAAAAGCTATTTTTGTCACCTTACATCACAAAAACAGTAATAGCACCCCAAAATAGTGCCAATCAAACCGTGATCTCACCCCGCAAAAAATGAGACCCTACCTAAGATAATTGCCCAAAAACTGAAAAAACTATGGCTCTCAAGCTATGGAGACACTAAAACATGATTTATTTTTTGTTTAAAAAATCAAATCATTGTGTAAAACTTACATAAATAAAAAAATAGTATACATATTGGGTATCGCTGCGTCCGTGGCAACCTGCTCTATAAAAATACCACATGATCTAACCTGTCAGATGAATGTTGTAAATAACAATAAAAAAACTGGTGCCAAAACAGCTATTTCTTGTTACGTTGCATCACAAAAAGTATATAGAGCAATCAAAAATCATATGTACCCTAAACTAGTACCAACAAAACTGCCACCCTATCCTGTAGTTTCTAAAATGGGGTCACTTTTTTGGAGTTTCTACTCTAGGAGTGCATCAGAGCCATAAATAATGAGTTTTGTTTGGCTGTTAACCCTTGCTTTGTAACTGAAAAAAAAATTATGAAAATGGAAAATCTGCCAAAAAAGTAAATTTTTAAATTGTATCTCTATTTTCCATTGATTCTTGTGGAACACCTAAAGGGTTAACAAAGTTTGTAAAACCAGTTTTGAATACCTTGAGGGGTGTAGTTTCTAAAATGGGGTAACTTTTTGGGAGTTTCTACTCTAGGGGTGCATCAGGGGGGCTTCAAATGGGACATGGTGTAAAAAAAAAACCAGTCCAGCAAAATCTGCCTTCCAAAAACCGTATGGCATTCCTTTCCTTCTGCACCCTGCGGCGTGCCCGTACAGCGGTTTACGACCACATATGGGGTGTTTCTGTAAACTACAGAATCAGAGCCATAAATATTGAGTTTTGTTTGGCTGTTAACCTTTGCTTTGTAACTGGAAAAAAATTATCTGCCCGAAAAGTGAAATTGTATCTCTATTTTCCATTAATTCTTGTGGAACACCTAAAGGGTTAACAAACTTTAGTAAAATCAGTTTTGAATACCTTGAGGGGTACCATTTTTGGGTGGTTTCTATTATGTAAGCCTCACAAGGTGACATCAGACCTGAACTGATCCCCTAAAAATTTGTTTTTTGAAAATTTCTGAAACATTTCAAGATTTGCTTCTAAACTTCTAAGCCTTGTAACGTCCCCAAAAACTAAACTGTCATTCCCAAAATGATCCAAACATGACGTAGACATATGGGGAATGTAAAGTAAAAACTATTTTTGGAGGTATTACTATGTATTATAGAAGTAGAGAAATTGAAACTTGGAAATTAGAATTTTTTCCCCAATTTTTTATAAAATTTTTTTTTTTTTTACTCCATTTTACAATCAGTATCTCCGCACAGTAATACCCATGTCCAATTAAAACATAAATAAACAATTTTTTGGTTTAAAAGTCATACACAAAATGGTATCAATGAAACAAAATTGTCCTGCAAAAAAAAAATCCTTTTTTTTTTAAGTGTTAAAATAGAAAACTATAAAAATGTGGTATCGCTGTAATTGTACTGAACCACAGAATGAAGTTAAAGGGTTGTCCTGCCATTTACTGTATATTGATGACCTATCATCAGGATAGGTCATTAATATCTAATCAGAGTGGGTCCAACACCCGGCATTCCCGCCGATCAGCTGTTTGAAGAGGAGACTGGACACCCAGTGAGCGCTGCTTCCTGTTCATTACACTGCCAGTTGTCTCGGAAGTTTCGTTGGTGCAGTCTAATAAAAAGTACTTGCTCTATTCACTTGCATTTCAGAGACGTTGCTTGAATTGGGGGTCATGCCTCCTTACAGATCTTTCTGGCATAGTCAAAAAATAATCCAGCACTCTTCAATGTATGATGCAAAAAGAATCATGTAGTCAGATGGGACACACTCAGGGTACTTGAGGGGGGGGGTGCTTGGGGGAGACCACTCTCCAATGTATGATGTAAAAAGTGAAAATAAAGGTTTATTCAAATAGTGCATATATTAGATGTTTCATTTCATCCAGAAGCGCTGGGAAGCGCTTTCCTTCATAATATCACATAGAAACTTATGTTGTTTCATTTATTCCGTAGCGGCATTGAACATTAAGGTCAAGCCTGACCAAAACGTTCACAACCAACTAGCCGCCAATATCTATATTATATCCAATACTTTTGAATGAAATGAAACATCTGATATATGCACTATTTGAATAAACCGTTATTTTCACTTTTTACATCATACATTGGAGAGTGGTCTCCCCCAAGCACCCCCCTCAAGTACCCTGAGTGTGTCCCATCTGACTTCTTGGTCTACCCGACCATGGCTTAGCATTTACAAAACCCATCATTTACCATGTCTTGATCAGAGTTGGAACAAGACTGAATGGCATTTTCAAATTTGTAACCCCTAATGACTGGGCTTATTTTGACATTTGTGACCAGACTGATTTTTGCTAATCTGACATGTGTCACTTTATGTGGTAATAACTTTGGAATGCTTTTACTTATATAAGCCATTCTGAGAATGTTTTCTCGTGACATATTGTACTTCATGATAGTGGTCAATTTGAATCAATATGTTTCACCTTTATTTATTTTAAAAAAAATCCTAAATTTACAGAAAATATTGATAAAATTTATAATTTTTAAAATTAGAATTTCTCTGCTTTTAGGGCAGATAGTGATACCTCACAAAATAGTTATTACTTTACATTTCCCATATGTCTACTTTATGTTGGCATCATTTTGAAAATGTATTTTTTTTTTTTAGGACATTAAGAGGCTTAGAATGCTACAAGCAATTCTTACATTTTTTAAGAAAATTTCTAAAAAACCCACTTTTTTAAGGACCAGTTCAGTTATGAAGTCACTTTCTGGGCCTTACATAGTAGAAACCACCCAAACATTGCCCCATTTTAAAAAACAACATCCCTCAAGTTATTTAAAACTGATGTTACAAACTTGTTAACCCTTTAGGTGCTCCACAAGAATTAAAGGAATATGGAAATGAAATTTTAAAATTTTACTTTTTTCGCAGATTTTCCATTTTAATAAAAAAAAAATCTGTAACACAGCAAGGGTTAACAGCCAAACTAAACAATATTACTCTGATTCTGCAGTTTACAGTAAAACCCCATATGTGGTTGTCGACTGCTATATGGGCACACAGCAGAGCTTAGAACAGATGGAGCACAATATGTGTTTTGAAGGGCAGATATCACTAGAATATTTTTCAGGCGCTGTGTCGCATTTGAAGATACCCTGAGGTACCCCACAGTGGAAATCCCCAAAAAGTGACTCCATTTTGGAAACTACACCCCCAAAAGAATTTTTCAAGGGGTGTAGTGAGCACTTAGAACCAATATGCTTTTGATAGAATTTAGAAACCCTTGGCTGTAAAAAAGAAAAATTACATATTTTACTGAAAAATATCACTTTAGGCCCAAGCTTTTCATTGTCACAAATGGTAACAGGAGAAAGTCACCACAAAACTTGTTACATATTTTCTCCTGAATATGGCAACACCCCATATGTGGTTGTCGACTGCTGTATGGGCGTATGGCAGAGCACAATATGGCTTTTGGAGGGCAGATTTCACTGGAATAATTTTCAGGCACTGTGTCGCATTTGAAGTTACCCTGAGGTACCCCAAAATGTGACACCATTTGGGAAACTACACCCCCTAGGGGTGTAGTGGGAATTTTATTATTTTACGGTATTCTTCTAGAGGTATAATGAGAATTTATTTTTAGATTTTGGAGTTTGTCTAATTTTTCAAATTATAATTGGCTAATAATATAATGAAATGTGGAGTGTTAAAAAACTGTGGATTGCATAATAAATAAAAAATGTCTAAAAGTGCATAAAAGAAGTAAAAAAGTAAATTGATTACATTAATAATCTAGGGAAGTATGATAATGCGGAAACACTGCTTAATGCAAAGTCCAGGCTTATCTGGACAGGTGTCACATTGATGTATTGTAACAGACCCTACATCTCTTTTGGCCTCTGCTTTTTTTTAGCAATAGGGGGCACCTCTGATGGGAAATGTTGCCCTGGGATAATTCTGCTGGCATGACTAGATGAAGCTATCCCACTGCTATTCTGGCGCTGCTGTCCAAATATAAAATTTTTAAGGATTTGTAGTTGAAAATCAAGATATGTTCTTTGGTTCCCTGCTTTTTGAAATATGACAAAAGAATAATACAGAGCTACTTGCATAAGGTGGGCTGTAAGTTTTTTATACCAAATGCGGGATTTCCTGACCGCGCTATAGGGCTGCAGCATTTGGTCTGCAAGGTCCACCCCACCCATATATTTATTGTAATCCTGTATGCAGACAGGCTTATAGATGCTGGTATTTGTGCCGCGCACAGGAACAGGGCTGTCTGGATGTATAGATATCAATATGAGGATATCATTTTTGTCTCGATATTTTACAAGTAAGATGTCCCCATTGCAAAGGCCATTTATTTCCCCAGACTTCAATTTTTGGCTCACAAAAGGCTTGGGCAGGCCTCTTTGCTAGCGGCATATGGTGCCACATGCCACTGTCTTTCTGACTGAAAGGCACCTAAAAAGGGGTACGCTGGTGTAATAATTGCCGACGTACAAGTGGTACTCCTTATCTAAAAGAGGGTGCAAAAGATCCCACACTAATTTCCCTGCCACATTCAGGGAAGGGGGCATTCAGGAGGGCAAAACTGGGTATATTTGCATTCATACACTCTAAATCTATAGGTGTAGCCAGATCCGCTCTCACAGAGCTTATACATTTTTAGCCCAAATCGTGCTCTCTCCCTTGGCAAACACTGGCAAAAATCAAGCCTGCCTTTAAAAAGGACAAGTGACTAGTCCACGGCAATAATTTTTTCTGATCTGTAGGTCTCTTTACATTTTTCATTTAAATAATTTATAAGGGGTCTAATTTTATAAAGCCTGTCATGGCTGGGGTCATCACGTGGGGGGCACTGAGTGTTGTCAGGGAAATGAAGAAATCGCAGGATTCTCTCAAATCGCTGTCTAGTCATTACTTCCATGTACATGGGGTATCGTACAACACATCAGATGACCAATAAGATCTAACAGTGTTTTTTTTTGTTTATGAGACACATATTTAGGAAAAGGCCCCAAAATTTTTAAATGTCCGCCAAAACAACAGAGCACCATACGCCATTCTTGGAGTAATATGAGGTGGGGTGACTAGTGATGAATTGAGCAGTGTATAAATTGGTCTGCTCAACAATCAAATTTACCAGTTCTTCTGATAAGATTTTAAAAAAATCCCACCCCCCTAAACCCCATAACATCATAACAGAAACCTGTGACAGAATTAAATTCTGGAACAGGCGGAGTATATGACTATGAGAGTATCCATTCGAGGTCAATGGCGCTAGTGCCAGGCAAAGAGTCGCGTCTGCGACTTTGCTGTGGCTTATCATCACTAGTGTTAGCGGACGATGACGAAATTTGAAACTGTTCTGTTTCGCTTGCACTTTCTGCATCAGAACAGATAAATGTGTATGCCTCCTCTGCCGTATACATACGGTCAGCCATTTTATATGATGCAAACTACAACTAATATATATATATATTTATTTATATATATATATATTTTTTTTATTAGGGCTCGACCGATATAGATTTTTTAGGGCCGATACCGATAAATGATCAACTTTCAGGCCGATAATTTATACCGAAATTCTACACAAATCTGCTGAAAATGTGAATTTTTATTGTTAAACGTGTAGTTTTTATTTTATTTTTTTGTAAATCTTTTTTTTTTCATTAATACTTAATATGTTGGTGGTTTTTTTTTGTTTTACTATTAGCCCCCTTAGGGACTAGAACCCTTGTCCTATTCACCCTGATAGATCTCTATCAGGGTGAATAGGAGCTCACACTGTCTCTGCTGCTCTGTGCTTTGTGCACACAGCAGCATGGAGCTTACCATGGCAGCCAGGGCTTCAACAGCGTCCTGACTGCCATGGTAACCGATCGGAGCCCCAGGCTTACACTGCTGGGGCTCCGATCGGAGGAGCAGGGGAGAGGGGATCCTGTGGCCACTGCCACCAATGATTAATACTGGTTGGGGGGCGCACTGCGCCACCAATGTTTTTAATACTGGGATGGGGGCGCGGGGCGCACTGCGCCACCAATGATTAATACTGGGGGCTTGGGGGGGCGCACTGCGCCACCAATGAAGAGAAATCTCTCATTAATTCAAATACAGGAGGCGGGAGCTGGCTGCTGAATCACATAGCCGGCTCCCGACCTCTATGAGCGGTAGCTGCGATCCGCGGCACCTGAGGGGTTAACTACCGCAGATCGCAGCTATTGCTCATAGAGGTTGGGAGCCAGCTATGTGATTCTGAAGCCAGCTCCCGCTTCCTGTATATGAATTAATGAATGAGTTATCTTCATTGATGGCGCAGTGGCCACAGCCCCGCCCCTCCTCTTCTCCTCCTTCCTCTTATTGGCGGCAGCGGCACAGGGGGGAGGAGACACTGCTTCCTTCTCCCCTGTGGTGCTGAGGGAACACGGAGGGCGCCGACAGCAGCGCGATCTGTGTTCCCCATACGTTATCGGAATATTGGCAAAATAGATGCCGATACCGATAACGGTCAAAATACAGAATATCGGTAAAACCGATAATAGGTCGATCCCTAATATATTTGGGGGATTTGAATTTTTTTTTTTTTTTAAACCTCTCACCTAACACTACTCCGAACTAAATTTCTATCTAACTGCCAGTGCTCAGGCTAACTAACTACGGCTAATTACCAGTAATTTTATGTACATAATTTTTGCATATTTTTCTTCTTTTTTTTTTCAAATGCCTAAACTATTTCTAGTTAACAGCCAGTACTTTGGCGACCTAATTAAAACTATCTAATTACCAGTAATTTTTATATATATTTTTAGTTATATAATTAAAAAAAAATATTATATACCGTATTTTTCGCTTCATAAGACGCACCCAATGATAAGACGCACCCCAGGTTTAAGAGGAGGAAAATATAATATATAAAAATATTTTTCATCAGACCTCATATCAGATCCTCAGATCAGACCCCCATAAATATCAGGACATTAGATCCCCATAAATATGAGATCAGACCCCCATAAATATCAGGACATCAGATCAGGCCCCCCTATTAGGGCATCACATCTGACCCCCTTATCAGGACATCACGTAAGACTCCCATCAGACCTCAGATCAGATTAAAATAAAAACCATCTATTACATGTCCTGCGCCGCGGCTCCTCTCCACCTCCGGCAGAAGTCGCGCTCCCTTGTCTTCCCGGCTTGCGCTGCTCTGTCACCTGACTGCGTGCAGCGTCAGGTCATAGTGCGCGTGACGCTGTACGCAGTCAGTACAGTGCAGCGCCGGCCCCAGGAATGAAGACTGGGAGGGTGAGTACAAGCGCTTGCAGCGCTTCACTCCTTACTCCCGGCACCTAAAGCATACTAGTGAGCGCTCCCATAATAGAATCGCTCACTAGTATTTGATAAGACGCACACCCATTTTCCCTCACTTTTGGGGGGGGGGGAAGCAAAAAAAAAGAGTAATTTTTATTTATTTTTTTGACAAACGCCTAACTCTAACACTAACCTCAACTATTTCAAGCTACCTATTAATCTATATACTACACTATATTATTTAAAAAAAAACACTGAAGTTCTGTGGGGAGGAAGGGTGGTTGGAGAATGGGGTGTCAGGGGAGCAGTGTGTGTTTGGGGGTGTTTATTCACTCGAGGGGCACTCTGATAGGAGACCAGGGCAGTGCAGCTCCTATCTCCTTAAGTGTAACAATGAGGAGATCAGAGCTGCACTGTGTGATCTTTCCCTGCCAGCAAGCAGGACGAGCTGCGATTGGTCACTCAGATCTAAGTGACCAATCATAGCGATCGGGAAATAGGGACAGCTGTGATTGGCGCCCGGAACCGTTAAGATGCTGGTGTCACTGCAAGTATACTTGCTGTGACACTTTCATTTCATGACGTACTATGCACGTCATTCGTCACTAAGGGGTTAAATGCATTTTTATTTTTCAAGGGCTAAGACACTCAGTGACTTCTTATACACAGACATTTACAACAATCACATAAAGCATGTGTGGATACATACATTGCATATCTACCTCAGCTTTAGTGTTTTATCAGATCACGCCAAACATGTAAACATTTGACAGGGAAATCTGCGATTTCAATTATTATTAGGTTTACTAGAGGATCCACACAACTCTGTGATGTTAAATAGCTTCCTCTGACCAGTACTAGTAAACTAATAAATAGTGTCTGGGGGATCACTTATAGTTTCTAAAAGTGTTACACATCTTTCAAATATAAGCACAAAGTTATTACTGGTTTAAATGCTTTCCATGGCAGAATGTTCTTACATGGCTAATTGCACATATAGTAAAGAATATCTAACTTTCAAGTGTAGGTATACAGGCTGATATATTAGAGAATTTCACTAGTAGACTCAAGGCATCTACATGAGGGGCTGATGCAAACCTGAAGAAAGGAGCCACAGGAAGTTCCTCAGGGTTGCTCATAGAGATGAGCCAAGATTAAAAAAAAAATCTGATTTGGCTACTTCGCCAAATTTCGTCAATAATCGCATTCCATTGCTTGGAGCTGGCGTCGTTTAACCCTTCAGATGCCACGTTCAATACTGATTTCAGCATCTGATAGTCACATTCAGTCTATCAGGGGGTTAATTAGGGGATAATAATAATACATTCACCTAATTCATTTGATCGCGGAGAGGCAGTCACATGTCAGCGTGCACAAGAATTTTGGGTTTTCTTCAATTAAGATGGGCGAGACGGCCTCTCCGCACTCAATCGGATCAGGTGAGTATGTTTTTTTTTGTTTTGTTTTTTACCACCAATTCAGGAAAAATTGATTCGTTACCACAAAGCACCAGGAAGTTCAGATTCTCGGCGAATCAAATTTTTCCTGAAATTCGGATCCAATTCCACTTCGTTAACTTTTATTCACTCAATACTAGCCATTAGCAATGTAAAGTTGGCCTAGAAGTCGATAGGACGGTAATAGCCTGCAGGGAAGTGCCTGGATTTTTTTTTTCCTATGGATGTTCCCTAATTATGCTTTGTTCTAGTAGCATGACAAATACTGCTAGAGATATGTTCACATGTCATACTACCGTATTTACCGTATCTGGCCCGCCACATGCTGCTGGATCCCCACTGTCTATATTGGGATCCAACGGTGATCCAGTGGACTTCCAATATAAACGCTGCGGCATGGAGCAGAATTTGCCTGTCAGAAAGCAGTCATTGATGTTGGAAACCCGCAGGATCCCTGTCAGATCCCATTATAGTCAGTCAATGGGGATCAGGTGGTGCCCAACTATGCCAGATACAGTAACTCTAGTAGTCTGTTCCTCTGACTATGGGATTTACCTGCCAGAGATGTGAACGTAGCTTTGTGCAAGTATTCTAATTAGTTACAGACCCTTTAAACTTTTACCACTTTATCAAATGCTGCTCTCAATGGTAACTCACCCAACAGATTTGCTCTGAGGGACCCTCCTACCTCTAAATAAGACTGCAAGCTGTTGCGGGCTACTTTCTGGCATGAAATGCGAGGTATCTCAGAACTACAAGAGCAATGAGGTTGTTCAGTATACAAACATAAAAACTGTACCTTCTCGTTCTTGCTGAAGACAAACATTTAATTCTTGTATTGTGGCTCTGTCTACCGAAGTCTGCACTTTAAGCTGATCTATTTCTTCTTCCAAATTCAATCTGTAAGAGGTTCACATAATGGTCATTAAATCACTGCAAAGTGGCAATAAAATTTTAAGCGCAGAACATGTAGAATATGAAACCGTTATGTTCTTTACTTAGTGCAAGATATACTGCAGATTATTTCACGTGATAAAAGACATTTTTTTCCCCTTCAAATCTTTAAGATAAAAAGGTTATCTATACCATAGAATTCAAAGTTTTCATTAAATTGAACATTTTGACAAGCAGGATAAGTTTCTAAGGAAATAATGGATCCATAACAGTCCCTCACTCATCTTTTATAAGGCCATAACATGGAATTGTTTGTTACTTACAAATGACACAAAGATTTCCCTGCCACTATTGTGCTTCTACACTAGTTATGGTTATTTGGTTTCTGTATGGCTCCTCTGACATTCTATGCTATACTGCGTGAGCTTTATCAGCCTGGATGGGTCCGCTGTCCATAGGAGCC
This sequence comes from Bufo gargarizans, assembly GCF_014858855.1. Classification (NCBI taxonomy): domain Eukaryota; kingdom Metazoa; phylum Chordata; class Amphibia; order Anura; family Bufonidae; genus Bufo; species Bufo gargarizans. Next base: position 415,483,979 of record NC_058080.1, on the reverse strand, counting down.
CAGTGGACTCAACCATGTGCTCTTCTAGAAACTGATGACTAGGAGCCTTGGTGCTGGGATGGAAGTGACCACGGAGCTAAAACGTTGGACGGTTCCCAACATTGCCTTGCAGCAAAGCGGTCATGATATACTTCCAACCAAGGATAACACATGTACGTTCTCCACATGTTTGCATGGGTTCTCTCTGGGAATTCCACAGCACAAACCCAAAAAGAAAAGAAAGAAAAAATACAAGAACTTGTGTGAGACAGGGAAATTAGACTTCAATTAGCATTTACATCGAGGATGGTAATCTCTGTACAACACTGCAGAACATGTCAGTGCTATAAAAGCAACAGAAAATAATATGTGAACTGAATCTCAGCAGCCGCATAACAAGGAGCACACCATTATCAAAAGGTCTGCAAAAGGCTGAACTAAAGAATGAAGTATTTTTTTATAATGGCTACAAATAACTTTTTCATGATTACTAAAGCCTTTTTAGATTGAACCAATTTGAAGCAGAATTGCTACAGAGGAGAAAAAGGCTGGGCTCACATCTAGCTGTAGTGATGTAGCAGGTGTTACTTCTTCCAATTTTGGAAGGGGGGGGGGGATCTACCATGTCCTGCACTCCAAAATTCTAGCTTCAAAAAGTCACAAAATAGGACTTGGGCTTCCTTTACACTCGCGTTTTGGCTTTCCGTTAGTGGAATCTGTTCACACCCAGCAGTACATTTACTAAAAACTGCTGGCAATTAATTTGAAAACTTCTAGCAGGAATAATACAGGAATGGCACAACATAGCGTCATAAGAATAGATGCTCCAGAATTGTTAGTACACGGGGAACGCAATGTCTGGAAAAGTAACAAGTAACGGGTCCTCTTTAACAAACAACGTGCAATTGAGAAATGTGGTGCAAAGTAAAGCAAAGCAGTATGTCAACTAAATTCACTTGTTACCTTCATGATAAATTCCCGGCTATGTGTGCAGTTTTTTGTGCTGCTTTTGTACTTTTTGTATATAAGTGCAGGTAAACCAACTGAGTTATGTTAAAGGGGTATTTCCATCTTAGACAATGGGGGCATATCGCTAGGATATGCCTCCATTGTCTGATAGGTGTGGGTCCTGCCTCTGGGACCCGCACCTACAAGGAGAACGGAGCGGAGAACCTTGAGGAGGGCGCACTGCGCATGCGCACTCCATTCATTTCTATGGAGCGCTGGCTTGGCCATTTCCTTCGGCCCCATAGAAATGCATGGGAGCAGTGGCCGCGCATGCGCGGTGCGCTCCCATTCACTTCAATGGGAGAGGCGGGGAGCTGCGCCTGGTGGTGGATGGACCCTGGGAAACCCGGGGCCCTCCAGCCACAACTCTCCCTGGCTCCGTTCTCCTTGTAGGTGCGGGTCCTATCTATCAGACAATGGGGGCATATCCTAGTGATATGCCCCCATTGTCTAAGATGGGATAACCCCTTTAAGAACAAAATAACGTGTGTATATATAGGAGACGCCCATACATATAATTTATTATGTATGACATGTACATAGAGGTCTTTCATTCTATTCAACTTCATCTTCATGAAACCCTAAAGTGACTGACGTTAACAGTATGGTTTCAAGAATTATGCAAAGTCAAAATATTCACCACGGACTTTAGCAACAGAGATTTATTACTTCTAATACCTATTAGCAGTCTAGATAAATTGGAAATGAGCATATAAAACCGTATTACACTTCATTAAATTCAAAGTCTGAAATCATGTCTGTAGTGGTCACACTCGGCAGGGCACCGTTTTTCAAGTTGAGCAATGATTTTTCTTATTGATAGTGGATTAATGTGTATTTTGATTCCAGGCTGCAATAGATCTTGCTGCAGAAGGAGAGGACAAAACCTAAAACTAAACCTTGCAACATCATACACGTAAGGCTTTGTATGATCAATAGGAAAACAGCCTGCTGACAAATAATGCCATCTGACACTGGCTATATAATACCAGCCGCTTCGGACTTTGGGTTTCGTACTTTTTATTGTGCAATGTTAAATAACTAAGGAAGTAATTAGGCCAAATAATGAGGAAACCTCGGTGAGCCGAAGATCTACTATAATACGACAGGTAGGTATTTAAGATCCACTGCAAAAAAAAAAATTGTTTCACTCAGAAGCACTTACGAGGTGTTTAACATTTTAGCCTTTTAAAAGATTTGCTTCAAAAGTGACAAGTTTTACATGAGGATTTTTTTCATACACAATATGCATATATGAGACACTTCAAGCCTGCAAACCAAAGCAATTAGACATTTGTAGAAAAATGATGGTTTAGCACAGAGAACAGATTTCGTAGCAGCAGAACAGAATAGGATATGATTGTCATTATGTCAAAATCAGAGGCCCCCCAGGTGAGTATGGTAAGAATTACTGAAGCTTTATTCCAGAGATTCAGTACACTAACAACCTTTGATTTTGAGAGTGTTGACTGAAGCTTTCTCATTTTCCAATTCAGGGTATGGCCACACAGGGCCAAAATTCTGCAGCCGATTTTGCTACCTTTTTCATTCTATATACTGTAAAGGGTGAATTCATACTTGGCAGACATGTCTGCAGTTCTCCCATTGCAGAAGTCAACATCCTTAATATTCGGTTTGAGAGAGCACACCAGATGATCTTCAAGAAAAATGTATACTTTTATTCATTTATCAACATCAGTGGTACATATTATAGCAAGGTTTCGGGCCCAAATTTGGTGCCCTTCACCAGGCTGTATAGGACAGATGTCGGATTTCATGGCATGCAAGATCATCTGGTGTGCTGTTTTTTTAAATATTGAGTATTTATATAGATCTCTGGGGTTGAAGAGATCAACCTGGGACGTGACCCCCACGTAAGCCCTCTGGATGAGTGCTGTAGTCGTACCTCTGTCTACAAGAAGTCAACATCCTTGGACCAAAACAGACCTCCATTCAGATAAATGGAAGTGAATTTCTGCAACACATCTGCCTATTTAAGTAAATAGGACAGAGCCGTCCGATTGAAGTGAACTGGAAGGAGCAGTTGTAATTACTCCTGCTCGTCACTGGAATGTCGGCGGTAAACAGTGAAGAGAAGGAAGCGCTCGTATAAGTGCTGCATTCTCTTCAAACAGCCTATCATCAGGGGTGCCAGCAGTCGGCCCGCTGCCAATCTGATATTGCCGACCTATCCTTAGGTCATCAATATTTCAAAAGAGGACAAACAACCCCTTTAAGGCTGGCCATACACATTTGCTAGCTGTGTGGCATAGGAATTCCCTGTGAAGGGCAAACTCAGAGACATGCAGAGATTTTGCAATCTACATTTTTTCTATGTACATCTGTGTACATAGATCACTGGTAACGGTTATCTAATGGGTCCTCTGTATATGTGGACAGCAGGAAACACATAGAATATGACTTATCTGCTAACACCTGTGCCCCACCTTAAAAAAACAAATAAGACAAAAGTGTTAATAAGTAAGACTTACAAAAGTACATTTTATCAGCTCCAATTTTAAATAATGTTGTTGGGGCCTGAAAACAAAATGAGAAAGACTAGGACAAAGCAGCATTCAAAAAGGTGAATTTTTGCTCTGGACATCAAGGCCTAAAACAACTCTGATCATGAAGGGGTTAAGTACTAAGTACAAATGCTAAAACTAAAATGGAGGACTTGGGGACTATAGCAATGTGAGGAATTGAAGCTTCGTATGGTTGGTACAGTCTTAGGCTACTTTCACACTAGCATTTTCTTTTCCGGCACTGAGTTCCATCAAAAGGGCTCTATACCGGAAAAGAACTGATCAGTTTTATCCCCATGCATTCTGAAAGGAGAGCAATCCGTTCAGGATGCATAAGGATGTCTTCAGTTCAGTCATTTTGACTGATCAGGTAAAAGATAAAACCGCAGCATGCTACGGTTTTATCTCCGGCCAAAAAAACTGAAGACTAGCCTGAATGCCGGATTCGGCATTTCTTCCCATAGGAATGTATTAGTGCCATTCAAAATACCGGAATGCCGGATCCGTCCTTCCGGTCTGCGGATGCGCAGACAGAAAAAAAAAGGTGATAAAAATAAATGCCGGATCCGTTTTTCCGGATGACACCAGAAAGACGGATCTGGCATTTCAATGTATTTTTCTGACCGATCAGGCATTTTTAAGACTGATCAGGATCCTGATCAGTCTTACTTATGCCATCAGTTGGCATACATTTTGCCGGATCCGGCAGGCAGTTTCGGCGACGGAACTGCTTGCCGGATCTCTCTGCCGCAAGTGTGAAAGTAGCCTTGTGTGGGAGCATGAAAGGATTGTAGCCTCATTTGTTTCTGGTCCCTATATACAGTTCAAAGATATCAGCCCCATATAAAATATCATAGTTAAAATAGGAAATTAATTTAATGTATGACGTGCAGAATTCACAGTTCTGCTGATGAAATCTCGTAGCATGCTTTGGTAATCTGAATTCTGGGAAGCAGTCTTTACTCACATCAGACACTGTATAGTAAGTAAAGTGAAGAAGGAAATACAAAGTGTCCAACTACACCTTAGCTGTTAGGGATGTGTCTGATGTCACCTGAAAACCAGCAGAGCATTGAATGCCAGGCTTCCATACAGTCCTATATGCCTTGTCCCTCATCCTTTCCATTACTGCTACTAGTAAATGAGCATCACAGGGGTGATGATGCAAAGGACAGAGGTTGGTATTACACTGACCAGCTAAAGACAAGTAGATGGAGCGCAAGATTAAATTTAGTCTTGGCAGTCAATTCCTATATTCCAACAATTCCCATTATAATCCCCAACAGCTTTTACTTTCGCATCCCCAAAGGGATAAGCAAAGGGAAAACACATCCGAGACACCGGAAGGTGCAGGACTACCAGAATAAAGGAATACCATCAAGCAACAATCCTTATGTGCGGCATAGATTGGTTTAGATCAGCACCCACTATAAAATGGGTGAGATCTTGTTTTTTGTGTGTTGTATTTTTTTTAAGGCATCTTTTAATTTACGATATCATATTTTGGGAAACCTGAAAAAGATTAGTTTGGGTGAAATAAAAATAAAAAACATTTTCAATTGTTTAAATTGCTTTGTGCCGTCATATTCCTTTTTCATATTTCGATGTACAGAGCTGTGTGAGAGCTTGTTTTTTTTTTTTTTGTGTGGTGCATATGTACCATTTCGGGGTACATACGACTTTTTGGGTTACTTTTTATTTAATTAATTCCCCAAGACAAAAGACCCTAAAATTACAGTACTTATTAATAATCTTTAAAACCTAATGCCCAAACTATGGTCAGGATACAATACCAGTCAGTCATATACAGATACAAAATAGATGACGAGGTGTAGTGAGGAACGAGTATGGGGTCACCAGGGAGGGAAGGAACTTACCCTAAGTGTCACCCTATCGTGCCCCTCAGCCCAGAGACGAATCCTGATGGTGGAGACTCTGTCCTCGTGCCTCAACTGTTATGCCCTCGATAGCCCTAACAATAAAGAGAAAAAGACGCCCCAGTGACCCCTTGTCCCTTTTCTAGCTTGTTTTTTTGTGTGATGTATTTTTTAAGGCATCTTTTAATTTATGATATCATATTTTGGGAAACCTGAAAAAGATTAGTTTGGGCGAAATAAAAATAAAAAAAACATTTTAGATTTGTTTAAATTTATTTGTGCCGTCATATTCCTTTTTCATATTTCCATCTACAGAGCTGTGTGAGAGCTTGTTTTTTTTGTGTGGTGCATATGGACCATTTTGGGGTACATACAACTTTTTGGGTTACTTTTTATTCAATTTGTTAGAGGGGAAGAGGGAAGGTGAAAAAAAAATACAAAATTGTGATTCAGTCATTTAGATTTTTTTTTTATCGTTCTGGTATTCACAGTGCATGATAAATACAGTATTTGTGATTGGAGTGATCTCCGATCATGGACACTGGCCACGAGTGTCAGCTCTGTATACGTATGGCAGATGTCACAAAGAGGTTAACACAAATCGATAACATATTTACGGAACCTTTGCAGACAGAGAATTCTAAAGCCTTATGCAGACGTCCATGAAACACGGTCTGCGAAATACCGAACTGGCATTGCAGGAGCGCACGGCGTGATTGGTTGCTATGACGCCGTGCGCTCCTGCAATGCCAGTCCGGTATCTCACAGACCGTGTTGCACGGACGTCTGCATGAGGCTTTAGTTTAAGGACAAATTTCACTCTTTATATATTACCCAGCTTGTTTCTGTTTATTTCACACACAAAAAAAAAAAAAGACAGATTTCCAAGTGGACTAACCAGTTATTAATTATTCCTTCTGTCAGATCAATGTAAGCTTACGCATACAATCCGTTCACTGCTTAGGAAACAATGACTGCAATATTCAAACTGACAGCAAAGAATGTCAGAATTAAAAATGTATGTGCCAAAGCATCAGGGCAATGTACATGATAATTAAAATCATAACCATATATCATGCTGTGTATATGAATTTGCAGTTCAGAAGCCCCTGAAGATAGATGGGACTAGCACAGCACACCATTCTAATACTAAAACAATATGGTATTACCCTCTTAAAAAAAAAAAAGTTTGGAACTTCTGAGTGGGGCTGAAGCTGTGGTTTATACAAGATTACAATATTGTAAAACAGTTATGGAAAAAATAAATAAATAGTACAGCAAAAGAGGAGCTCATTTAGGACCTAATTTACCATTTTGGCAGCAACGGATGAAAATCTTTAAAGGGGATTTTCCAAGAATGATTATTTACTCATGGCCCCTAGCGTGGATCACCTAATGAAAGATTCATACTTTCTTTCTCTCCTTCTGGGTATGGACATGGTCACATGTGCCACTGAAATTAATGACTGTTCCCAAGTGGCATGTCACTGCTGAGCACAGTGCTTGCCTATTTCCTGTTCTCGTCGTAAGCAGTAGAGCCTCCACCAATCTAATAAAAGTTATCACCTATCTGTGGATTTTACTGAAATAACCCTTCTCGATATAAAACTGCATGGTCCAAGAAAAAAATATATACATCTACAAAGTATAAATGATAAAGGATATTAAAAAAACAAATAAACCAACAGATGTGATCCTTTGTTATCCCTTAAAGTAACAAAAATTATTTTTCCTTTACCAGGATGTGCTTAAAACTGTCCGATTTAAGGAGGATCAGAGCGGTGAGTGTCATGTTTTCACAAGCATTAGTTTTCTCCCTCAACTTTCCTTTGACTGCAGCTAAGATATCTGTGTGATGGGGATAAGCACTAAGCCCAAAGGACAGGCGGTGCACAGCAAGAAAGAAAGCTAACTCCCTTGTGCTTTTTGCAGGTCACTACCAAGGACCATGTAAGCAGATCCACACCAAACCCTTAACAGGCAGCTCTGCTGGTAGCAGTAATTAGCTTGGACAGATCTGGCTCGGAGAGTAGCAGCGAGGCAACATCATAATGAGCTCAGCTGGGATTAGCAGGACAGGGCAGGGAACCAAGAGAGCTGAGGCATTCTGCATTGCGTATGTATCAGGGAGATCAAACGAGCATGGCTGCCTAGGTTATCCCCTCACCACCTCGTTCCCGAAACGAAGCAAGGCAGTGTGTAAAATACAGACTAATGAAGAGCGACACCTCCAACAGATGAGAGCCACATTAATTAACACAATCCCTGAATAGTGCGGTATTATTTCAGCCAGTGATTTGCCATATGTGTCACTGAACTGAGAAAAACAAGGATTAAAAGGGAAGGGAAGAAAAAATGAGAAAACTTTATCATCCATTGTCAGATTACATGAATGAGCCTTGACCACAATTCAGGAAGTGAACTAAGAATCGACAACAGATAAACCTGTTGAACAAAGTACACGTGTACGCAGTGAAGGGCTATGGCGGGGAGGAAATACTGTACGTTCAAATGAATTCTGGTTCCTGTGTTCTGCCAAGTCAGTTATTCTGGAGTAACTATCAGAAAGCTCAACATAAACATGTCCATAGACATTGTACAAGTAGGGGTCAGCACTGTCGGGGAGCGTGCTGCATGGTAGGACTGTGCACATTCTCATCCAGAAGGCTTCACCTATGATGTTATGGTCAAGGAACATGGCATAGAATAGTGCCCACACCAGACTGCACACAATGGGGTAGATTTACTAATACTGGACGGGGCACACTTACACAGTCTTAAGCCAGATTTATCACAGTGGCTAATCTTTGGAGGTGACAGAAGGTTGTCACATACTTCAGAAACCACACTTCAGCAGACATTTCAAATCTCATTTTGCTCCAGCCTTGGGACACATGCATGTGTCTTATTATTGAAGACACATGCTGTAGGGAGCCACTATATGGCAGTATAAGGTATATAGTGTCTACAGCTCTGTGGTATGTGCCCTTATTTTCCAACGGAGAAAAGGCAACGAAAAACAGAAAAACACCCACATTCATGTGGTTATTCCACAAGAAACAGCAAATACTACAAAAACAACAACATGTAACAGTCCAAGTTTTCCACAATCTCAATAAAGTACTTTAAAACTAACATTTACTACTTAAACTGTTTGACCTCTTAGCAAAAAGCCTGTGTTACGGCCCCTACTTTCCTTTTAAGGCGAGCACCAGACGTTAACATCTCAACAAGAACGTAAAGGTCTACTTGTTTACAGATCCTCTTATATGTGAGAGGTGTTTATTTGCAGAACTTGTTTTTACATTGTCCACCATTATATTTCATGACACACAGAACAAGACAAAACTACGTAGTCATGGCATCTGAACGGAGAGGCTTAACCACTCTAGGATAAAAATGCTGCACGAGTCTGCTAAAAGGATGGCCTTGCCGCTGACCAGATGGAAACTTTCAAGGCTGCCACTGTGGAGATATGTGACCTAGCAATAACTAGCCAAACTCAAGTCAATAGAGTGTGTGGACACAGAAGAACAAATGGGGCACCTCAGGATGGGAGAGTGCAGAAGAACGGCATGCAAAAACATCAGATGGTTAGTGAAGTAGGTAGACACAGTTAACGCCTTATGTGAAAAACGGCAAACAGCAACGTAGAACTAGCTTGTGCAAATGTAAGGCAACATAAAGATGCAGAACATACTTTTCAACCAGTAGCTTTTTGTTTTCCCTTTTGAAGTGAGCAAGTTCATTCCAAACTGCATCCGAGTCTTCTTGTCTAAGTTGAGAAGGATCTGCTCGTGTAGGCCGATTCTTATGAGACTTCTTCCTATACGGTTCATGGAATTAAAATCCAACAAAGATTCATTTTAAAGTTCAAATGACCAATAAAATGTAGATATGGAATTCACTCCAATCAATCAATAATATATTTTCAATGGAATGTATATATATTTTTTTACTTAGGTTCATTAATTGATTTATTTTAATTAAATCACTTTCATAAGCCAGAAATATCTTAAGGGCATGTGCAAGTACATTGGAGCTGTAAAGTCAGTGTACAGCTGCACATTATGGAGAGATACAGCAATCACTGACTTAGGCCTCAGACAGACAGTCTGCAAGTAACAGATCTGGGAAAATACAGATACCTCCTGTGTATTTTTCTCAATCCCATCAATAGAAAGGGTTATTCTTGTATGAAATATGGACAAGAATAAGACATGTTTTGCAGAATGGCCACACGCATCCGATTATGGATGTGTGTATGGCCCCTACCAGGATCAATAATAAGGACATGTGCATGAGGCCTCAAAGGGGAGAACGGTTGTGAGAAAAGCGTCCTCATCATTTTGGCAGTTAGGGGGGACCTGAAAGTCTTCCACGTGTTAAAGATAGTTGGAACCATTGACTTTGCATTGTACCAGGATCCGATTTTTCAGGAACATAATAGGACATGTTTTATATTTAAACGGACATGCGGAACGGAACAACGGAAACGGACAGCACACATTGTGCTGTCCGATTTTTTCCAGGACCCATTGAAAATGAATGGGTCCTGATCTGTTCCGCAAAAAACGGAACAGATTAGGAAAGAAAAAACGGACGTGTGAATGGACCCTAAGGCCTCATGCACACGACCGTTGTGTGCATCCGTGGCCGTTGTGCCGTTTTCCGTTTTTCTTCGCGGACCCATTGACTTTCAATGGGTCCGTGGAAAAATCGGAAAATGCACCGTTTTGCAGCCGAGGCCGTGATCCGTGTATCCTGTCCGTCAAAAAAATATGACCTGTCCTATTTTTTTGACGGACAACGGTTCACAGAACCATTCAAGTCAATGGGTCCGTGAAAGAACACGGATGCACACAAGATTGGCATCCGTGTCCGTGATCCGTGGCCGTAGGTTGCTTTCATACAGACGGATCCGAAGATCCGTCTGCATAAAAGCTTTTTCTGATCTAAGTTTTCACTTCGTGAAAACTCATTTCCGACAGTATATTCTAACACAGAAGCGTTCCCATGGTGATGGGGACGCTTCTAGTTAGAATACACTGCAAACTTGGTACAAGACTGCCCCCTGCTGCCTGGCAGCACCCGATCTCTTACAGGGGGATATGATAGCACAATTAACCCCTTCAGGTGCGGCACCTAAAGGGGTTAATTGTACTATCATATTCCCCTGTAAGAGATCAGGGCTGCCAGGCAGCAGGGGGCAGACCCCCCCCCCCCCTCCCCAGTTTGAATATCGTTGGTGGCACAGTGTGCCTCCACCATCGCCCCCCCCTCCCTCCCTCTATTGTATTAAATCGTTGGTGGCACAGTGTGCCAACCACCATCGCCCCCCCCTCCCTCCCTCTATTGTATTAAATCGTTGGTGGCACAGTGTGCCAACCACCATCGGCCCCCCTCCCTCCCTCTATTGTATTAAATCGTTGGTGGCACAGTGTGCCAACCACCATCGGCCCCCCTCCCTCCCTCTATTGTATTAAATCGTTGGTGGCACAGTGTGCCAACCACCATCGCCCCCCCCCCTCCCTCTATAGCAGTAACATTGGTGGCAGTGTGCGGTCTCAACAGTAGAAGATTCATACTTACCTGCTTGCTGCTGCGATGTCTGTGAACGGCCGGGAGCTCCTCCTACTGGTAAGTGACAGTTCTTTAGCAATGCGCCGCACAGACCTTTCACTTACCAGTAGGAGGAGCTCCCGGCCGGACACAGACATCGCAGCAGCAAGCAGGTAAGTATGAATCTTCTACTGTTGAGACCGCACACTGCCACCAATGTTACTGCTATAGAGGGAGGGGGGGGGGGGGCGATGGTGGTTGGCACACTGTGCCACCAACGATTTAATACAATAGAGGGAGGGAGGGGGGCCGATGGTGGTTGGCACACTGTGCCACCAACGATTTAATACAATAGAGGGAGGGAGGGGGGGCCGATGGTGGTTGGCACACTGTGCCACCAACGATTTAATACAATAGAGGGAGGGAGGGGGGCCCGATGGTGGTTGGCACACTGTGCCACCAACGATTTAATACAATAGAGGGAGGGAGGGGGGCCGATGGTGGTTGGCACACTGTGCCACCAACGATTTAATACAATAGAGGGAGGGAGGGGGGCCCGATGGTGGTTGGCACACTGTGCCACCAACGATTTAATACAATAGAGGGAGGGAGGGGGGCCCGATGGTGGTTGGCACACTGTGCCACCAACGATTTAATACAATAGAGGGGGGGAGGGGGGCCCGATGGTGGTTGGCACACTGTGCCACCAACGATTTAATACAATAGAGGGAGGGAGGGGGGCCGATGGTGGTTGGCACACTGTGCCACCAACGATTTAATACAATAGAGGGAGGGAGGGGGGGGCGATGGTGGGGGCACACTGTGCCACCAACGATATTCAAACTGGGGAGGGGGGGGGGGCTGCCCCCTGCTGCCTGGCAGCCCTGATCTCTTACAGGGGAATATGATAGTACAATTAACCCCTTTAGATGCCGCACCTAAAGGGGTTAATTGTGCTATCATATCCCCCAGTAAGAGATCGGGTGCTGCCAGGCAGCAGGGGGCAGTCTTGTACAAAGTTTGTAGTGTATTCTAACCTAAAGCGTCCCCATCACCATGGGAACGCCTCTGTGTTAGAATATACTGTCGGATCTGAGGTTCACGAAGTAGCTCATATCCGACAGTATATTCTAACATAGAGGCGTTCCCATGGTGATGGGGACGCTTCAAGTTAAAATATACCATCGGATTGGAGAAAACTCCAATCCGATGGTATAAAAGAACTCCAGACTTTACATTGAAAGTCAATGGGGACGGATCCGTTTGAAATGGCACCATATTGTGTCAACATCAAACGGATCCGTCCCCATTGACTTGCATTGTAATTCAGGACGGATCCGTTTGGCTCCGCACGGCCAGGCGGACACCAAAACGACTTTTTTTTCATGTCCGTGGATCCTCCAAAAATCAAGGAAGACCCACGGACGAAAAAACGGTCACGGATCACGGACCCATGGACCCCGTTTTTGCGGACCGTGAAAAAAAACTGTCGTGTGCATGAGGCCTAAGGCTGAGTTCACACTTCAGTTATTTGGTCAGCTATTTCCATCAGTGATCGTGAGCCAAAACTAGGTGCGGGTCAAAGACACCGAACAGGAGCAAATCATTCCATTATACCTCATCTCTGAGGAGGCTTCACTACTGGTTTTGGCTCACAATCACTGACCAAATAAATGAAGTGTGAACTCAGCCTAACTGGAATTCCATTCATTTAGATTCTTCCTGCTCATTCAGGGCTTTGAAGTCCAGCAGACGGTCCTATCAGTGACTGACAGCTATCTCTGTATACACAGTAATAGGGGGAAGGCTGTCGGTCACTGATAGGACCGCCTGCTTGTCTTCAGTCACTGATAGGACCGCCTGCTTGTCTTCAGTCACTGATAGGACCGTCTGCTTGTCTTCAGTCAGTGAATGACAGCTATCTCTGTATACACAGTGATAGGGGGAAGGCTGTCAGTCACTGATAGGACCGTCTCCTTGTCTTCAGTCAGTGACTGACAGCCATCTCTGTATACACAGTAATAGGGGGAAGGCTGTCAGTCACTGATAGGACCGTCTGCTTGTCTTCAGTCAGTGACTGACAGCTATCTCTGTATACACAGTAATAGAGGGAAGGCTGTCAGTCATTGATGGGACCGCCTGCTTGTCTTCAGTCAGTGACTGACAGCTATCTCTGTATACACAGTAATAGGGGGAAGGCTGTCAGTCACTGATGGGACCGTCTCCTTGTCTTCAGTCAGTGACTGCCAGCTATCTCTGTATACACAGTAATAGAGGGAAGGCTGTCAGTCACTGATAGGACCGTCTGCTTGTCTTCAGTCAGTGACTGACAGCTATCTCTGTATACACAGTAATAGGGGGAAGGCTGTCAGTCACTGATAGGACCGTCTGCTTGTCTTCAGTCAGTGACTACCAGCTATCTCTGTATACACAGTAATAGAGGGAAGGCTGTCAGTCACTGATAGGACCGCCTGCTTGTCTTCAGTCAGTGACTGACAGCTATCTCTGTATACACAGCCATAGAGGGAAGACTGTCAGTCACTGATAGGACCGCCTGCTTAGCTGTCAGTCACTGACTGAAGACAAGCAGACGGTCCTATCAGTGACTGACAGCCTTCTCCCTATTACTGTGTATACAGAGATAGCTGTCAGTCACTGATAGGACCGTCTCCTTGTCTTCAGTCAGTGACTGACAGCTATCTCTGTATACACAGTAATAGGGGGAAGGCTGTCAGTCACTGATAGGACCGTCTGCTTGTCTTCAGTCAGTGACTGACAGCTATCTCTGTATACACAGTAATAGAGGGAAGGCTGTCAGTCACTGATAGGACCGCCTGCTTGTCTTCAGTCAGTGACTGACAGCTATCTCTGTATACACAGTAATAGGGGGAAGGCTGTCAGTCACTGATGGGACCGTCTCCTTGTCTTTAGTCAGTGACTGCCAGCTATCTCTGTATACACAGTAATAGAGGGAAGGCTGTCAGTCATTGATGGGACCGCCTGCTTGTCTTCAGTCAGTGACTGACAGCTATCTCTGTATACACAGTAATAGGGGGAAGGCTGTCAGTCACTGATAGGACCGTCTGCTTGTCTTCAGTCAGTGACTACCAGCTATCTCTGTATACACAGTAATAGGGGGAAGGCTGTCAGTCACTGATGGGACCGTCTCCTTGTCTTCAGTCAGTGACTGCCAGCTATCTCTGTATACACAGTAATAGAGGGAAGGCTGTCAGTCATTGATGGGACCGCCTGCTTGTCTTCAGTCAGTGACTGACAGCTATCTCTGTATACACAGTAATAGGGGGAAGGCTGTCAGTCACTGATAGGACCGTCTGCTTGTCTTCAGTCAGTGACTACCAGCTATCTCTGTATACACAGTAATAGAGGGAAGGCTGTCAGTCACTGATAGGACCGCCTGCTTGTCTTCAGTCAGTGACTGACAGCTATCTCTGTATACACAGCCATAGAGGGAAGACTGTCAGTCACTGATAGGACCGCCTGCTTAGCTGTCAGTCACTGACTGTAGACAAGCAGACGGTCCTATCAGTGACTGACAGCCTTCTCCCTATTACTGTGTATACAGAGATAGCTGTCAGTCACTGATAGGACCGTCTCCTTGTCTTCAGTCAGTGACTGACAGCTATCTCTGTATACACAGTAATAGGGGGAAGGCTGTCAGTCACTGATAGGACCGTCTTTAGGCAGCTTTGCAGCAAAAGTAAGTGGTTGCCGAGAACCAACATCACAATCATTGCAGACTGGGCCTGGAAAAGAGTCACGGCCACCTGAGAAGAGTCCTGGTTATTCATGAATTCCTGTTCTCCCTGCCCACCTGCTGATGACTGACAGTCTTCTACCTAGTTTTCTCTATTTCTCTCTAGAAGAGAACTGTCAATCATCAGCAGATGGGTGAGAGTAGGAGATTATGAATAACCATGACTGTTAAGTAGATTTGACTTTTTTCAAGCCCTGGGCTGCAATGATTATGATGCTGGTTCTCGGCAACCACTTACTTTTAGCTCATGAGTGACACACCGCTGAAATGTCTGTCTTCTGTTGATCAGAGGCGTTCCTGAGTTACGATACTTTAAAAAATATATAATATGCAAATGAGGCCTTTGGTGCAATGAGGGTGTCACTGTTGGTTTTGCTGCATGCAAAAATGCATGAAGGTGCCTGTGTGTATTAAGTGCTGAGTGGCATTTTGACAATGTGCTGGGCATCTACATTTAGAAAATACATGGGTGGGTGTGGGGGGGGTTAGTGCATTTTTTGAAATTTTACTTCATAATATAGGCTTTATTTGTACAAATTGTAAAAATGCCCAAACGCCCCTGGCAGTGAAAGGGCTGTGAACAGAACTCACCTGCCGCCTTCATGCTCATTCTGCTCCATTTGCTCTTTAAGGGTCCTGTAAGCAGTCTGCAATGTTAATAACCTTTGCTTTCGTTGCTCGTGTGCTTTTCGTAGATCGACATTCTCCTGAACCTTGGGTAACAGAATGATATAATGAATATCAATACACAAAAAACAATGCCACTGTTAAAATACTATGCGCAGAAACTCAGGTAAAATACAAATTACCTACAAAGCAAAGTTCCAAACATCCGGTAAAAGCGCCTAATCGAATGGTAACAGATTTAGGGTGAATTCACACATAGGTTTACGGTTTATTTCAGTATTTTAGCATTTTTGGCCCTTTTTAATGAAAAATGAAGATGTTAGCTAAAAATCATTGGGGAAATATAAAATGCACAAGCATTCTAGATGAATACATTGTTCAGCTCTTACAAGGCAAGCAACAGTGCCCACAAAATGGTGATATTTTCAGAGAAGAGAGGTGAGCATGTTAAAACGGAATCTACTGAATTGAAAGTAAATGCATTTGTTCAGTAAAATGTCGAAGTGCGGGTATGCAGAGGGTTGTAGAGAAGCCAGTATAAAGACTTGAATGCTCATTCTAAAAACACACAGGGTCGGACTGGCGCACAAGGACTGGGCTAGGCTGAAACTGTAACGGGCTCCAGTGAGCCAGGAGTAAAAACCCATTTGGCTGCCTTTGGAGCCAATCACTTGTCACTAGAGTCTCTTCTGTGAGTAAAAACCTGTTAAGCCTTAATGATAATATAGGGGTTGGGTCCTCGAGAATAATTTCATCTGGTGGGCCCCAAGAACCCCAGTCTGACACTGAGCACACATATAGCTGTGCTTGGTGACTAGAACTGGTTGTGTTTTTCAAACTGGTTTTGCATATGGAGATCTAACAATATAAAGAATGGTTGGATAAGTAAAACACACGAGAAAGGTATATTGGCAAAACTCAAAATGGTCAATTAATAGAGGTGACAAAAGACTTGCGGAAGGCAAACAGGTGTTAAAAAGTCACTTGAGCTCATTACTGTTCAATGAAAACGTTGCAATCTGTGCCATGTTACAGTAAATCTGGCAGCAGGGTGGATAAAAATCTATGATTTTAAAAAAAATATATAAGATTTTTTTTAATTTAAATCTGATTTTTTAAATTTAAATCAGATTTTTAATAAATTTAAATCAGATTTTTTTAATATAAAATGCTTTTTGAGGAAAATATATTACCATCCAAAGGTTATTCCATCATGAAATAAAGATTAGTTTTTTAATTATGTAGAATAAGGCTGTATATGTTAATTTTTTTTGGCAAATAAATTCCATTAATCCATTCACAATTTCATGCTCTTCCAGAGGTTTTTGTAGGATCATTGGGCAGTTTCTCTGCCTACAAGATATTATCACAGATACTTGGTTTACTTTTGCAGTTCTCAAAACTGAATTTGACTCAGCAGAGATCACATGCCTCTTCTTCACAGCAAACATGTTATAACATGAACAGAGTTGAGAAAAATACCTTAATCCCAACTTCTACAATCCTATGAATGCAGAATAAACCTAATCAAACTAATATGAAAAGTTGTTATTCCTAAAATCTTTATCTACTTGCATATTATAAGTTATACCAGCAAGAATTAGTCTTTATGTAGAAAACTATGATTTAAATCAGTTTGATTTAAATCAAATCCACCCTGTCTGGCAGCCATGACTGCAATGCAATAGCAGACAGAAAGATGCATCGGCGGGTTCAAAGACTTAGGCCTCATGCACACGGACGTTTTTTTTCACGGTCCGCAAAACGGGGTTCCGTTGGTCCGTGATCCGTGACCGTTTTTCCGTCCGTGGGTCTTCCTTGATTTTTGGAGGATCCACGGACATGAAAAAAAAGTCATTTTGGTGTCCGCCTGGCCGTGCGGAGCCAAACGGATCCGTCCTGAATTACAATGCAAGTCAATGGGGACGGATCCGTTTGATGTTGACACAATATGGTGCCATTTCAAACGGATCCGTCCCCATTGACTTTCAATGTAAAGTCTGGAGTTCTGTTATACCATCGGATTGGAGTTTTCTCCAATCCGATGGTATATTTTAACTTGTAGCGTCCCCATCACCATGGGAACGCCTCTATGTTAGAATATACTGTCGGATATGAGCTACATCGTGAAACTCATTTCCGACAGTATATTCTAACACAGAGGCGTTCCCAATGGGTTTGAGACGCTTCAGGTTAGAATATACAAAAAAACTGTGTACATGACTGTCCCCTGCTGCCTGGCAGGTGCTGCCAGGCAGCAGGGGGCAGACCCCCCCCCCCTGTTTTTAACTCATTGGTGGCCAGTGGGCCCCCCCTCCCCTGTTGTTAACTCGTTGGTGGCCAGTGTGCGCACCCCCCTCCCTCCCTCTATTGTAATAATAGCATTGGGGCCAGTGTGCGCGCCCCCCAACCCCCCCCCCCCTCCCTCCCTCTATTGCAATAATAGCATTGGGGCCAGTGTGCGCGCCCCCCAACCCCCCCCCCTCCCTCCCTCTATTGTAATAATAGCATTGGGGCCAGTGTGCGCGCCCCCCAACCCCCCCCCCCTCCCTCCCTCTATTGTAATAATAGCATTGGGGCCAGTGTGCGCGCCCCCCAACCCCCCTCCCTCCCTCCCTCTATTGTAATAATAGCATTGGGGCCAGTGTGCCCCCCCCCCTCCCTCTATTGTAATAATAGCATTGGGGCCAGTGTGCCCCCCCCCCCCCCCCCGATCATCTATTGTAATCATAATCGGTGGCAGCGGAGTAGAAGATTCATACTTACCTGGCTGCTGGCTGCTGCGATCTCTGTGTCCGGCCGGGAGCTCCTCCTACTGGTAAGTGACAGGTCTGTGCGGCGCATTGCTGTCACTTACCAGTAGGAGGAGCTCCCGGCCGGACGCAGACATCGCAGCAGCCAGCAGCCAGGTAAGTATGAAAATCTTCTACTCCGCTGCCACCGATTATGATTACAATAGAGGGAGGGAGGGGGGGGGGGGGGGTTGGGGGGGTGCGCACACTGGCCCCAATGTATTAAAACAATAGAGGGAGGGAGGGGGGGGGTTGAGGGGGCGCGCGCACACTGGCCCCAATGTATTAAAACAATAGAGGGAGGGAGGGGGGGTTGGGGGGACGCGCGCACACTGGCCCCAATGTATTAAAACAATAGAGGGAGGGAGGGGGGGTTGGGGGGGGCGCGCACACTGGCCCCAATGTATTAAAACAATAGAGGGAGGGAGGGAGGGGGGTGCGCACACTGGCCACCAACGAGTTAACAACAGGGGAGGGGGGGGCCGCACAATGATATTCAAACTGGGGAGGGGGGGGGGGGTCTGCCCCCTGCTGCCTGGCAGCCCTGATCTCTTACAGGGGGATATGATGGGGTTAATTGTACTATCATATCCCCCTGTAAGAGATCGGGTGCTGCCAGGCAGCAGGGGGCAGTCTTGTACACAGTTTGTAGTGTATTCTAACTAGAAGCGTCCCATCACCATGGGAACGCCTCTGTGTTAGAATATACTGTCGGATCTGAGTTTTCACGAAGTGAAAACTCAGCTCTGAAAAAGCTTTTATGCAGACGGATCTTCGGATCCGTCTGTATGAAACTAACCTACGGCCACGGATCACGGACACGGATGCCAATCTTGTGTGCATCCGTGTTCTTTCACGGACCCATTGACTTGAATGGGCCCGTGAACCGTTGGCCGTGAAAAAAATAGGACAGGTATTTTTTTCACGGCCAGGAAACACGGCTCACGGATGCGGCTGCCAAACGGTGCATTTTCCGATTTTTCCACGGACCCATTGAAAGTCAATGGGTCCGTGAAAAAAAACGGAAAACGGCCACGGATGCACACAACGGTCGTGTGCATGAGGCCTAATGCACACATTGGGGATCTGGTGTCAAACTTGTTGCTTGCATTGCGCTTTTAAGGATGGTGACTGCCTGTCTTGGTCACTGACTCCTCCTCTGCTGTCCAAGGCTTTTTAATTAGGGCAGTTGAAGTGGGTTTTCAATATATATATATATATATATATATACAGTCATGTGAAAAAATTAGGACACCCTTTGAAAGCATGTGGTTTTTTGTAACATTTTTAATAAAAGGTTATTTCATCTCCGTTTCAACAATACAGAGAGATTAAAGTAATCCAACTAAACAAAGAAAACTGAAGAAAAGTCTTTTCAAGATCTTCTGTAAATGTCATTCTACAAAAATGCCTATTCTAACTGAGGAAAAAGATAGGACACCCTCACATGTATTCCCTCTTAAATTGGCTCAGATCTCACACAGGTATATCACACCAGGTGCACATAATTAGTAGATCGTTACTCTGCATGTTGAATGAGGCTTGCCCTATTTAAACCTCAGACATTTAGTTTGGTGTGCTCCTGACTGTTGAAGTGAGATTGAGCACCATGGTGAGAGCAAAAGAGCTGTCAGAGGACTTCAGAAAAAAGATTGTAGCAGCCTATGAGTCTGGGAAGGGATTTAAAAAGATCTCAAAAGATTTTGAAATCAGCCATTCCACTGTCCGGAAGATAGTCTACAAGTGGAGGGCTTTCAAAACAACTGCCAACATGCCCAGGACTGGTCGCCCCAGCAAGTTCACCCCAAGAGCAGACCGCAAGATGCTAAAAGAGGTCTCCAAAAACCCTAAAGTGTCATCTCGAGAACTACAGCAGGCTCTGGCTACTGTTGATGTAGAAGTACATGCCTCTACAATCAGAAAGAGACTGTACAAGTTTAACTTGCATGGGAGGTGTGCAAGGAGGAAACCTTTGCTTTCCAAGAGAAACATCGAGGCCAGACTGACATTTGCCAGAGATAAAGTTGACAAAGACCAGGACTTCTGGAATAATGTTCTTTGGACAGATGAGTCCAAAATTAAATTATTTGGACACAACAGCAGAGGACATGTTTGGCGTAAACCAAACACAGCATTCCAAGAAAAGAACCTCATACCAACTGTGAAGCATGGAGGTGGAAGTGTCATGGTTTGGGGCTGCTTTGCTGCAGCAGGACCTGGTCAGCTCACCATCATAGAATCCACGATGAATTCTACTGTGTATCAGAAGGTGCTTGAAGAACATGTGAGACCATCAGTTAGAAAATTAAAGCTGAAGCGGAACTGGACCATGCAACATGACAATGACCCAAAACATACTAGTAAATCAACCAAAGATTGGCTGAAAAAGAAGAAATGGAGAGTCCTGGAATGGCCAAGTCAAAGTCCAGATTTGAATCCCATTGAGATGCTGTGGGGTGACTTGAAAAGGGCTGTACGTGCAAGAAACCCCTCAAACATCTCACAGCTGAAAAAGTTCTGCATTGAGGAGTGGGGTAAAATTTCCTCAGACCGATGTCGAAGACTGGTAGATGGCTACAAGAACCGTCTCACTGCAGTTATTTCAGCCAAAGGAGGTAACACTCGCTATTAGGGGCAAGGGTGTCCTATCTTTTTCCTCAGTTAGAATAGGCATTTTTGTAGAATGACATTTACAGAAGATCTTGAAAAGACTTTTCTTCAGTTTTCTTTGTTTAGTTGGATTACTTTAATCTCTCTGTATTGTTGAAACGGAGATGAAATAACCTTTTATTAAAAATGTTACGAAAAACCACATGCTTTCAAAGGGTGTCCTAATTTTTTCACATGACTGTATATATATATATATATATATATATATCTCTATCTGTGGCGTAGCTAGAAATGACTGGGCCCCCACAGTATATTTTTGAATGGGGCCCCCCTTCCTTTCATGCTGCCCCCATTCCTGTGGCTAGTAAAGATCGCTCTCTCAGACCAGACCCGGTAGCTGTTCTTACACTGTCTATACTGTCGCTGTATATCTTTTTATTGTGTAATACTGTTGAGGGGGCCCTGACCAAATCCTTTAGTCCTCCTCCTCCTGGATGGGCCCCAAAGAAGCCGCTTCCCCTGCAGTTACGCCCCTGATATATCCAGTTGTACAGGCTGAAAATTAGTGTACGAACCCCTTCTGAAAGAGTCCGCGTTGTCAGGTGGACTTTCACACACTTGAAAATGTGTGCTAAGAACCACACATCTAATGTATAGTAAATATAATCACAATGTGTCTATTTTTGGTCCGTATCTGCTTTTTTTTGCCGGTTGGATGCAGAACTATTCATTTCAATAGGGCTGCAAAAGATGTGGACAGCTTATTGTGTGCAGTCTGCGTCCGTATGTCCGTGAATGCAATCATGTGAATGCAGTCTTAAGCATTCAGTGGTTTATGTCAGTCCGGATCCACTTGTCTGCCGGAATGCATAAGGTTTTCCGCCGGACCCCATTATACTTAATAGGGCCGGCGGACATTTTGTCTACATCTGGCAGTGCCAGTCTGGAACAGACTACCAAAATTCACACCGGAGGTGTTAAATGTTTGCATATCTCTTTTCCCTTAGGCTGGGTTCACATCACAAGAAACACACAAAATGTGTCCAAAGGGTTACATTAGCCCAATAGAGTTCAAAATAGCGTCCATTTGGCCTCTGTCTAGCCCGTATAACGGAGTATATTGCCAAAAACAAGATAACACTATTCCACTTAACACGTTAAGTAGCTAGGACGAGAATGCTGGTCTTAAATTGCCGCTAATTGGCGCCCCCGGATGAGCATTCTCATCCCGTAGTCCTTCCTGTACCCCACCTCGATTAGCGGCAGGGGTTCAGCTCTTACTGAAAGATGGACCTCTGCTGCATCCACCAGCATCGGTGACAGCACTGATGCTGGTGGATTAGCCCCTCATAGGCTGAGGTCAGCACTGACCCTGGCATATGGGAGGTTCGGGCTCCCTCTCCTGATCCATCGGGTTCCCTTTCAAAGGCCTTGGGGCCCGGCAGCTACGGAGACCTATGAGTCTTATAGACGAGCTGTCAGAGTATTACACTGAGTCTATGCAGTATAATACAGATGTATTGTACTGCATTGAAACAGGGATCAGACCCTAAAATGTAGAAGTCCCCTAGTAATACAAAAATAAAAAAAGTTAAATAAAAGTAAATTAAAACATACATATTAGGTATCTGCGTTTACGTAAGAACCTGCTCTATAAAAATATCACATGATCAGCCCCGTCAGGTAAAGACCGTAAATCACCTGACATCACAAAAAGTGTAAATATAAAGCGATCAAAGTCATATGCACACCGCAGTAGTACCAATCAAACCGTCACCTCATCACGCCAAAAAGGAGTCCCTACATAAGACAATCGACCCAAAAAAATAAAAAAATCTGGCTTTCAGAAAATGGAGACACAAAAATATGATGTTTTGCTTTCAAAAATGCCTTCATTGTGTAAAACCAAATAAATATTAGCGTTGTTAGAAAAATGTTAGTGTTTTACTCTTAAAGGGACCCGCACAAATCTTCACTTCATTCTCTTTTATCGGTCATTTCAGGGAGAGGCAGAATCTAATAGGTCAGTGCCAGCAAGTAAAAAAATCTCCTTTAGGGCTGGTTCACATGGTGCAGTTTTTCAGTTTCAATCTACAGACTCACTTGTGGTTTAGCCGCTATAAACTGTGGCTACGTTACATGCCGTCTGCCATTGAAAACAGTGGGAGGCAGATGAACTGCTGCTGCTGGTGGCTTTTTGGTGCAGAATCTGTGAACGGTCTGAGGATGCTTTCACATGTGGGTTTTTGGTGTTTTTTCTGCACTTTTCTGTTTTTAGTGGATGTTTGTTTTTTTCGTATAGGAGGGAGACACACTGACCCAGATTTTCTAATGTGCCTGCGCCAAAGGTCTGTCTAAAAAGTGGCGCATCTAGGACTTCTACACCTAGGGGAAGCTGCTTAGTGGAAATGGATGGAGCCTTTGATGCACCACTTCGTGCCAACATTGCGCCACAGTTCTGGCATAAAATTCTGACTCAAAATAAGCCAATAAGTAGCTGGTACAGAGTCAGAGTAAGGGTCTGTTCTCAAGTCCGTAGTTCTGGGTCTGCATCTGTTCCACAATTCTGCACAACGGGCGGAACCATTCAAGTACCGTCCGCATTCGTTGTTCCATTCCGCAACCCTGGAAAAAAAAAAAAGGTAGAGCAGACAAGAATAGGCATTTCTATCATAGGGCTGGCCATGTGCGCTCCGCAAAATGCGGAACGCACACAGCTGGTATCCGTGTTTTGCGGATCCACTATAAACTTACAAACATGAGAATGGATCCTTAAGGGTCTATCCATGCACCAGATTTATTCTCTAGCCTGACTCCTGTGATAGATCTGGTGCAGGTCTGGGCCGCCAGTCTAAATTCACGCCATCTACAGGATTAGTAAATCTGGGCCAGTGTGTAAGAAAAAAAAAAAGAAAAAAACACAGATGCCAAAAAAGTGCTGATTCTTAAATCTTTGCATAAGGAGACCCTGAGCTAAAGTGCTGTGCCAGACTTTATGGAGCAGGCACAGGCAGGGATAGTGATGTGGTTCCGCCAGGACTGAGCTGACACTGGCGCCTGTTCTTGTAATAAGCGCAACAGTCTTCCTGCAGGACATTGCGAAAATACATTTTAGGAATTTTAGGAAAGTTTACTTAACCTTTAATAAATCTCATCCACTCTGTGCAGACACTTTCCACAAGAAAATCGACATCAAGTCAATTTATGTTGCAAATGTCACCCTTTGTAAGGGCTCATGCACACGACCGTTTGATATTTTGCAGTCTGTAAATTGGTGATTCGCAAAACATGGATAGCAGGCCATGTGCGTTCTGTGTTTTACTGAACGTCGGGCGCATCATAGAAGAGTTCCATCCTTGTCCGTAGTGCGGACAAGAATAGGACATGTTCTATATATTTTGGGGGCCGTGGAACAGACATACAGATGCAGAGAGCACACTGATTACCAATGAGAATCCAGCTGGTCTGACAGGTCATGGAAATGAGTGCACAACCCCTTTAACTGCGTGGGCTGTAGCTTAGAAAACCCCATGCTCCTAAGCATCCCAGCTATATTATATGTATTTTGAATTTGGCATTTTTTGTCTGGAGCACTGGAATGGCTTGGATAGCGTAAAATAATAAAAGTATTCCAAAGTTACTACCACATAAAGTGACACGTCAAATAAAATAAAAAAACGGCCTGGTCCTTAGGTAAAAGATGGCAAGGTCATTAAGGGGTTAATGGAACTCAGTAAAAAAATAAAAATTCAAACGTGTGTTTTTTTAAATACATTGGGACACTGCTGTCGATGGATGACACTGTAGGGAAAAGATGAATACACACAGTGGTGCACTATGAGCCTAACTGTCTTAGGCTACTATCACACTCGCGGTTTGTGCGAATCTGTCATGGACGCATCCGTTCATATAATGCAACCGTCTGCATCCGTTCAGAACGGATCTGTTTGCATTATCTGTATCATGGCCAAGACGGATCTGCCTTGAACACCATTGAAAGTCAATGGGAGACTAATCCGTTTTCTATTGTGCCAGATTGCGCCATAGAAAATGGATCCGTCCCCATTGACTTACATTGTGTGCCAGGACGGATCCGTCTTGAACACTATTGAAAGTCAATGGAGGAAGGATCCGTTTTCTATTGTGCCAGATTGTGTCAGTGAAAACGCATCCGTCCCTATTGACTTACATTGTGTGTCAGGACGGAACCGTTTGGCTCCGCAGTGTTTTGGTGTCCGCCTCCAGAGCAGAATGGAGGCTGAACGGAGCCAAACTGATGCATACTGAGCGGATCCTTTTCCATTCAGAATGATTTAGGGACAAACTGATCCGTTTTTGGCTGCTTGTGAGAGCCTTGAACGGATCTCAGAAACGGAAAGCCAAAACGCCAGTGTGAACGTAGCCTTACATCTTAAAAGATATCTGAAACATTATATGACAAGCGTGGTCTAACATCTGAGGAAAAACCTGAATATTTC